>NW_004524888.1:1317000-1403945 GCF_000260255.1 Octodon degus | reverse complement strand
AGCCACCGCCGCTGCCCAGCCGCGGGTGCGTCCGCGAGCGTCGCGATGCAGCGGCCTGGAGAGCCCGGCACTGTGCGTTTTGGCCCGCCTGAGGGCTGTGGCGACCACCGGCCGCACCGCTACCGCAGCTTCATGATCGAGGAGATCCTCACGGAGCCGCCCGGGCCCAAGGGCGCCGCGCCTGCGGCCGCCGCCGCCGCGAGCGAACTGCTTAAGTTCGGCGTGCAGGCGCTGCTGGCGGCGCGGCCCTTCCACAGCCACCTGGGTACGTGTGGCCGCTGCGGGGCTTCGGGACGAGCAGGGCGAGGGTGGGGGACAAGCCGCGCCGAGGGGACGCCGGGAGACCATCCTCTTTCTCCAATGGACCTAAAGCCTAGCCTTGACGGCCTTTGAGCGCGTAGGCCGGGTCCGTCTCTCAGGCTTTTGGAACGGGAAGCAAAGGGCGAAGGCAATCGGCCACGCATAAACCAGGCCTCCTGCCTGCAGGCCAGGCCAGGGAAGGCGTTTGCTCTCTGCTTCGTGGCTGCTCTGCGGCCCCTTTGCCTGTTGGGGGGGGCCTAGCCTGAAATGAGAGTCAGCATCCCCATCACAGGCGCCAAGACCAGTGAGTGGTCTCTTACTAAGGATCTGCGGGACATCGGATGGCGGGTGCTTCAGTTTCCTGCGCAAGGCTGATCAGCAGTGGCCTTCATTCCCCAAGCCCAGGAAGCTGGGACCTCCCGAGCAGAGGCGGCCCAAATCTCTGAATGCTGAGTGTGGACGATGGCTCAAGCCTTCCCAGACCCTTTCTGAGCTTAGTGCACCCCCATGGGTAACAAACCAGTCCTCCTTTGGGGCTGCAGGGCAGACCTGCGGGACCTAGGCAGCAAGAGGCCTGCTGTGTGCCGCAGCTGGCCTTTCCACCTCCAAGTTGGCTGGGCCTCAGCTGGAGCTTTGCTTTTCGTTTCGACCTGGCCGGCCTCTGCCAGATCTTTTTCCTTTGTTGGGTCTGCTCTGTCCTGCTCTGCCCTCCTAGCTCTGCTCTGTTCCCTTGTCTTCCTCCTCTATTCCCCAGGGCTGGTGGGGCCACTTTCTTTTAGTGGGGTCCTCTCCTACCTTTGCCTAAGGATTTCTTGTGCACCCTCCTCCTGACCTTTACCTGGTCCTTGATCCATCCCTTGAGGACCACAACAGGAGTAGGGTTGTCCCAGATTGAGAAGTCCAAGAGGGAATGACACCTTCTGCGGCGAGCTGATGGATCCCAGTCCCACACACCACCTTCTCTGGAACTGGCTAGTGGTGGAGGGCCAGCTTCCTCTAAGTTCATCTAGAACACAGTGTCAGGGCTGCCATTCAGATGGAAGCATCTGCTCTGTCGTTAATAATTCGTTTGAAGCGGGCAAAAGATCGTTTTAGGACTAAAGAACATGTAAACATCCTCATTAGGAAGAACCTGAATGGAGAAAACAAAGGCACAGTTTTCATGTTCGCAGGGTGCTTTGGAATTTCCGGGAAGCCCCAACCCCACCCTCTGGGACACCTCGGCTGCTGCCCGATGAACGGCTGCAGTGTGGAACAAGGAGTAGCAAGTGTGCATGCACACTGCTGCCTCCTGCTTTTTTTCTCTGAATGCGGATTTGGTTGGGTCAGTTGCCCACCTTCCTAACTTGAAGCCCTTTCTTCTTGGTTTTCTTTTTTTTTTTTTTTTTCCTGCGGAATACAATGCTGGATTCTTGGAGCCTCGAACTTGTTCCTGCAGAAGCTCAACGTCTTAGAGGCGACTGGGGCTTGGGGAAGGCCAGGGCGGCACACAGGGCTGAGGAAGACCTTCCTTCCAGACTCCCAGGAAAACAGCCTAGAGGGGGAACATTTCAGGACTTGTTCAACTCCTCCGTGGTGCACCCAGGTGTTGAGGTTTTGCTCTGGGTGGCACTGGCTGATCTCAGGCCTCCAAGGCCTGGCTGCGTGTGGTACTTCGGAGACTGAGGGTCTCAGACTTAAGCTTACCCCACTACCTATCCTCTTATCTCCACAGCAGTGCTGAAGGCCGAGCAAGCAGCAGTATTCAAGTTCCCACTGGCGCCACTTGGTTGTTCTGGGCTGGGCTCGGCGCTGTTGGCTACAGGGCCTGGGCTGCCCGGAGCTGCGGGTGCCGCGCACCTGCCTCTGGAGCTGCAGCTACGAGGGAAGTTGGAGGCTGCGGGGTCTGGGGAGCCGGGCACAAAGGCCAAGAAGGGACGCCGGAGCCGCACGGTGTTCACGGAGTTGCAGCTGATGGGCCTGGAGAAACGCTTCGAGAAGCAAAAGTATCTCTCCACGCCAGACAGGTAGAGCGGGCGACACTGGGCCGGGAGGTGGTGGAAGGGGGCTCCGTGACCGCTGGCCTGCTACGTGTGCGTTCTGCTCTTTTTTTCTAGAATAGATCTCGCTGAGTCCCTTGGCCTGAGCCAGTTGCAGGTGAAGACTTGGTATCAGAATAGGAGGATGAAGTGGAAGAAAATAGTGAGTGTGTGCGGTGGCTCCCTGCGCCCGCAGTTTCCCAGGCGGTTTCCCGTCCATTTCCCAAGAGCTCCAAGAAACGCCAGCTTGGCGCTCTTCCTCCTCCCACCCCTCGCGGTTCCCTTGGCACTTGGGGCTTACGTGGTCCCTCTCGGTTTTTTCTGTCCCTTTGGGTGCCCCAGCATTTCTTCCTGTCCCGATGCACTCTCCCGGGTTTCCCGGCAGCCTGAACTCCTAGCTGGATCTTGCGGCTTCTTTTCTGCTGCAGCACTCCCTCAAATGCCTGCCACTTCCCAAGGGCCGGGAGCCACCTTCAGAGACGGTCCTTCTGCCCAGCTCGGCCCCGGTACCGGGTTCCCTGGGCCTCCTGGCTCACCGCAATACTGGTTGCCCTCAACGCAGGTGCTGCAGGGCGGCGGCCTGGAATCCCCAACCAAGCCCAAGGGGCGGCCCAAGAAGAACTCCATCCCCTCGAGCGAGCAGCTTACGGAGCAAGAGCGCACCAAGGAGGCGGAGAAGCCGGCTGAGGCGCCGGCCGAGCCCAGCGACCCGAGCCGCGAGGACTGAGCTCGGGAGTGGGTGCGAAGCCAGCCTGGGACCCTGCGCCGCGGCCCCTCAGCCCGCGGAGCCCGCGGGAGCCCGCGCGTCGACCCTTCTGCGTCCACGCCGGTTGCCTTCTAAATATTTTATTATTACTCTGAATGCGGACAACTAGGGGCCCAACAGGGAAGGACACAGACTCTGAAGCCAAACCCAGGCGCACCTGGTCCTAACCTGGAAGAGTCTCGAGCTGCACGGCGGAAGTCACAGTCTTTTTCGGAGCTCCGCGGCGCAGCACCCCACATACATGCACGCCCAGTTCCTCGCCCACACCCCCGCCTCGGGCGGCCTCCGGGTCCACGCAGCCAGGCACACATCCGCTTCCGCGCGCAGGCCGGGCACCCAGCGGCCAGAGCAGGCCACCAGCAGGATAACCAGGCTGCTTGGCCCGAAACCCGTCCGATGTCGCAGGGGCTCCTACCCTCCTCTTGCGAAGACGGTGACTTTTTTCCAATAAAATATTTTATGACACAGTTGGGCTTGGTGCGGGGCTTGAAGTAGGCATGAGGTGGAGGACTTGGTCGGGAGGTAAGAAGGATGCTCCCTGTGGCTTCTAAAACAGCCTTTCCTTTGGCTCTGTGGAGGGCAGGACCTAAGCTCAGGAATCACAGTAGCGCTGGGTATGAGGGATCACTGTGAACCCCTTCCTTCCCACCCTCACACTCCAAAGGCTAAGGTTAGAGCAGTCACCTGAATCAGCAAAAGGGCCTAGGACTCCAGCAGCCTGGGTTGTTGGCTTATCTCCTGGGAGGTTGACCGACTTGTGCAGTCCTTGAGTTGGCCCTGCTCAGCCCTTTTAGAGAAGAGTGGGAAGCAGGGTTCAGAAGCAGAGGGGAGCCTCCATGGCAGACCTTGCCCACATGCTCCCCCAATTTTCCCAGAGTCCACAAGTTATTTGTGGGCTAGGCATGGGAGGTAGCACCTGCCCTCACAGAGACAGGACTTCTAGTAGTGAGAGCATCTGACCAGCACAAAGAAAGGGCAGTGAGTTGCCTGAGATCCCAGGGTGAGGCGGTGCATTTGAGCGGTGCAGCTTGGGAACAGGATCCTTGGCAGGGAGGTTTCCATTGGTTCTGCTCTAGACCGGCTCAGAGCTTGCAGGTGGCCTCTGTTCTTGGGCGTTCTACGGTGGATGGGGGTGAATGGCAAGGGTTGGGAATGGAGAGATGTCTACTTTGCTGTCTAAAGCTCAGAAAAGGGACACAGCTAGGTCATGCAAAATTATAAGCAGGACCAGAGTTCACATCCAGGCTGTTCCAGTTCCCAAAATGAGGGACAGTTCCAAACATGCATGCTTCCTCAGCCCAGGCTTCCTGTGATTCTGTAGCAGTGATCTCTATGGCCCCCGCCTATGCTAATGGGGGCTTCCTTTATACATTGTGACAAGGACCTTTTCTAGAAACTGTGGTTGGACTTACCCTCCCCCACACCTCCACTCTCAAGGACAGAGGAATGAAAGATGAAGAGAGCATACTTTTTGAGGGCCACTAGCTGTTCTCTGCCTCTCTGCCTAACAAATCTCTGGAAAACCTTCTCATGCTGGCTCAGGCATCTTAATTCAAGCTTGCATACAAATCCCAGACTCCTCAAGGACCCATGAAAGATGGCTGCCTTGATTGCTAGAAGAAAGAATCTTCAGGGAGGCTGGGAAGATGGCTCAGTAGAATAAGTGCTTGCCTGGCAAGTGCAAGAGTCTGAGTACAAACACATTGTCAGCTCAACCTGGCAAATCTGGTGACTTTCTTATACAGTTCACAGCAGCCAGGTGACTTGGGTAGGGGCAGGTAATTCATCACAGTTCAAAGGCAGCAAAGTTAAAGACCACTTCTGTCACCAGGAGGTCTCCAGAGTGGTCTTTGTCACCCAGAGAATTGTGAAAGGAGGGCAGAAAACAGACTCACAAGCTGCAGTGGCTTCAGAGTGCTCCCATTTTACACTCAAGGCATTTCAACTTTTGTCAAATTAGCTATGTGCATCTAAGGTGTTTTCTGGGACTTCCTCTCACTAGCTGGGACCCAGGGGTGGGGCGGGATAGTGGGACTCTAGTGGCAGAATAAAAGGGCCCAGAAATTTCTGAAAGTACAGCACCCTCTAGGTACAGATGGGGAGTCTTTCTCAGGGACTCTGGTTCCCAGGTCAGCCATAGCTCATTGGGAAACCTCAATGAGCCCCAAAAGAGGGGTCTATTCTGGAGCTTAGTCACTGCCACCAAACTGCTCAGCTTTTTTGGTCCACTGCAGCTGCAGACAGAGGGAGAGTGCACTGAGCCTGCTTGTCTGGCCAGCTAGGCTTTTCTTGCTGGGGAGAATCCCTGAAACCCAACAGAAGCTCCCAGCTGCTCCCACAAGGAGAGAAGGTACAGAAGCAGACAAAAGCTGAGAATCTAGGTAAAGGTCCTGACCAATCCTCAGGGATCCTGGGCACTGCCTGGGGCTCCTACCTACATTTTGTGACTCCTCCTGTCACCAGTCACTAGCATATTGTAGGCCTGGGCAAGGGAAAGCCCCGTGCTCTGCTCCTCCTGGACCACTGCCACACAAGTCTCTTCTCCACAGCAAGGTCTTGGGAAACAAAATGCTGAGACTGCACAAGCAGTCCAGACCTCTGCTGCGCTTCCTGAAGCCTTTGGAGCTGGTGGCTGGGGAAATGTCCCCAGCAAGCCAACATCTAGGGACAATGATGGAGCACACTGGAACCCTCCAGAAGAGAAGGGCAAAGTAGAGGGAGGGCTGGGGATTGGGCCCGTGGCAGTATACAGCAGCACTGCCAAGTCTGCGATTATAAGCAAGCAGTCTATCCCTGACTTCTGTGCCCCGACCCTGAGCCACTTGTCCTCCTGGTTGGTTGCAGGAGCAGCCAGGTCTCTGGGGTTGTTGAGAGGGCTAAGCAGGGTGGCACTCTTTGCAGACCTGGGCTCCGCAGGTCTCAGGGACTCTGACTGGCTGTAGGCTGGGGTATCACTGGTGCAGGCAGAGCAAGGCATCCCACCCTTTCCCCTGCTACTGGACTTCTTAAAATAAAGTTCCTCTGACCTGCTGGCTTTCCCTGCTCTGAGTTCCCCAAGAGAAGCCTTGGTGGGAACTTGTAAGTGAAAGGAATGAAAGGATCCTGGGCTCTGTTAACTTCGAGACTATGAGTCTGCTCTGGAGCCTGAGGGCACCTTTTACTGTGCTTACTCAGAAACTGAGGCCCAGAGCAGGGGCAACTGGGAGGAATGTGAATCTGCCAGCTTGAAGTGGGCACTATTGCCTTGCCATCTCCTCAGGACTCCAGGATTCCAAGGGAAACCAGGCGCTTCCTCCGTTTGCGCTTGCCCTGTGGTCTGAGTTGCATAAGCCATGGAGCCTCTGCCCAGAAGTAACAGGACCCAAGCAGAGAATCAAGAGCTACCTCTGCTGGAACCTGTGCCCCAAAGTCCAGTCCAGGCCCCAAGTTGCCTTTGCTACCATAGCTTCCCCTAGTGGGGAAGGCTGAAGCAAAGTCTCCCAAACTGAACATGGTAGTGTGACTATAAACACGGCACTCTGGGAGACTGAGGCAGAAAGGTCACAAGTTCAAGCCCAGTGTGAGAAATTTAACAATTTAAGGAGACTGTCTCAAAAATAAAAAGATAGCTTAGGCAAGCACAAGGACTGGGGATCTCCAGCACCCCATGCTGTGCTGGCCCCACCCACCGGCATGCTGAGCTGGCCACAGAGACCAGCTAGACCATGACAGCATGAGACCTGTGGTGTGGTGTTGCATGCGTGTAATTCTAGCTCTGAGGAGGCTAAAAACAGGAGGATCACTAGGAGTCCAAGCTTCATAGTGAGACCCTTACCAAACACATAAAGATTAAAAAACTAAAAAGATAAAGGACTGAGGATATAGCTCATTGCCAAGCCCTGGCTTCAATCTCCTGTAATCCAGGAACTTCTCCCCTCCACCCTCCCTGCCTTCTGGAAGGGCTGACTTATAAAGCCTCAGAAGCCCAGTTTGTCTTCCTTCGCACACATGCCATTGCTACCGCATCAGCTTTAACACAACATCTGTCCATTTCTGAAATCTGGGTTGCAGGGATGGAGGGGTGTGTGAAGGATCCCACATGTGCCTGCTCCATGTGACTTCTCATGTGTTGAAGAGTGGGAAGAGACATAGGTAGCCCTCGGCCTCTTTGGCACCAACCCTGATGGGGAAAGTCTGGAAACCAAAGGAGAGGAGTGGGGAGGACTACCTTCCCGGGGCACAAGAATTCAGCAGGGAGGATGAGCCTAGAGCAGAGAGAGCTGCTCACCTGTTGGGCAGAAGAAGTAGTGGGGGGCAAGATTGTGGGTCACAGCATGGTTAATTCAGAGAAGTGATTCTGACCTGGAAGAAGTTGTAGAAATACCTCAACCAATGGATTTCCCTGATCTTTTCAATTTTTACTTTATTCACTTTTATGATACTGTGAATTGAACTCAGCACCTTGACCTTGCAAGACAAGCCTTATTTTCTTAATTAACTAGTTAATTTTAACAGTGCTAGATATAGAAATTAGGGCATTGCACATACTTGGCAAGCTTTTCACCACGGACCTATACTCCAGCCCCTTCCTTTAAAAAACTTTTGTATTATAATGATCTACAATAAAAATTTATCTCCCAATGAATTTGGAAGAAGTCCTTGGGTGAGGACGAAACACAAATTCCTGGTGACATAAGAGGGTGATGAGGTGTGGGGCAAGGTGTGCAGCCATGGCTTCATTAGCAACATCGAAAGATTCTTTTCTTAACATTTGAGGAAATATGGTGTGTCTGACATCCATGGCATCATGGGCCCTCTGGTGCTTATGTTGTGATCTTTTTTCATTAGCAAGCATTTACTGGGTCATGGCAGGTGGTTTCAGGCAGAGCCTGCCTAGTCAGGGTTGCCTCTTAGACTTAGAAATCTGGTGCTCAGACAAAGCTCAGAGGTATGATGGAAGTTGTCCAGAGACACGCACATATCAGCAGCAGAATCTGGGTCTGACTTCAGTGTTGGTCTCTATTTCTGCTCAGCCAGCACCCTCAAAGTCGTTCAGAGAAACCCAGATGCCGTGGTGCTCCCAAACCTCTGCCCATGGGTAAGGAACCTTATCAGTTGTTTAAGTTCCTGTTGTGCGCTGGACCCTGTGCCGGGCAAGGTGCCCAGAGTCTCTGACTTAGGAGCGTACCTTGGAGGTCTGGGGCAGGGCGGACAGGTGGTGAAGCAGTCACAATGAATCCACAAGATAATTACATGAAGTGATAGGTGTCAAGTGGAAAATGAAGCGGGTGACAGGCAACAAGTGGGTTGGGGGCTTTCCTCTGGGTGGTCCAGGAAGGAAATCTCAGAACTAGACCGTCTTTCCTCGGTCTTGAATGGATCTGGGCAGCATCCATAGCAAGTGCTAAAGTCCTGAGGTGGTTAGGATCATGACCTGCAGGCTTGAAGAAGTGGAGAAGGGAGAAGAAATGGGTGCAGGAGCTTCCTGGAAAGCAGCTAGGAGACCATGCCGGCTGCTGCTGTAATGTGCAGAAGGGAGAGCCCCAGGCAGAGCCTCCTGTTTGCGATGCCTCTGGAGTTCCACAGGCAGCATGGCGCGTGCTTCTGCCCCAGGGCTACGCAGCTCCAACTCTGGCAGGCAATTTACCACTCCCCTTTCTTTTTCATAAGGATGCAATTTTCTGCGTGCTTTAAGGACATTAGAGGGGCGTTCGACTGATGCACCATGCGAAACACATTAACTTGGATCTTGAGGCCCAGGCCCTATGCTGAGGGAGGGGCAGGTAGAGGTGGAACTGGGAGACCCTACCAGCCTCTAGGGAAGGGGGACAGAGAGACCAAACCTGGAGGAGAGAAGTGCGAAGAGGGAGGGAACCGAGGGAGGGAGGGAGGGAGGGAGGGAGGGAAGAAAGTAAGATGGTAAACACTGAGACAAGTGTAAGGAATGTCCAAGAAAGAAAAAGGGGAACAGGAGGTGAGAGAGAGTGTGACCTAGCAAAGGACATGGGGATAAAGAAACAGGAAGAAAGGAGCGGGAGACTCAGCTGGGGAGACAGAAGGGCAGAGGGGGAAAGGAAAGCCAAACAGAGAGAAGGCAACATGGAGAAGAAGAAAGTCCGGCTGTGGCAACACATCAGTGTGTGACCTTGCACGCAAGTTTGATTGTGAGTGTACACTCTCTCTTGTCTCTCACCTGGTAGACAGGGATGAAAACTGACAGAAACTTCCTCACTGTGCTTGCACGGAACTCCCCTTCCTCCTCCACAGCTCCCCTCTGTGCTCACACGGAGCTCCCCGACTCCCCTTGCTCCTCCACACCTCCTCTCCCCTCAGGCTGCCCCCCTCCCTGCTCTGGCCCTGACCCTCTGTGGGGCTCCTCGGTACTCACTCCCTTCAGCTGCTTGGGGTCCATTCCCTGCACCTCTCAATCCCTGATGCAGGCCTGGCATTCTTCTGCACAGTGAGGAGGAGCATACTTGGTGACTATAGTCCCGGATTCAGACCTTCCTGAATTGTTGGAGGTCTGACTGGGGTCTTTCTGAACAACCCAGTGCAGTTGCACAAGGAGGCTGACTAGAGCATCCAGACTTGCTGGACTCTACAGCTTCCTGCCTTTCTCGTCAGCAACCACCCTGCAGGTAAAGCACAGGCAAGAGTAGGAGGAGAGAAGAAGATGGAAACAGAAAACACAACCAGGACAGCACTCCCTGAAGACCACAGATACCAGGAGAGCTGCGAGTACTTCCCTCTTAAAGACAAGGATGTCATGTGAACATGAGAGTAGGAGCCCTTTAGGACAAGAGGTGGCACGGCTGCTTTGCTATGAGGCACTACCTGGAAGCTTGGCTGGATTGTGAGAGGCCCAGTCCATGTAGAGCTTCCCATGCTTCTGCTGGGGGCAGATGTGCCTGCCTAGGGGACAGAGAGGTCAGAAACCAGCAGCACCAGGCCTTGAGGAAAGCAAAAGGCTACACTGAGGGTGCATCGCAAGGACAGGCATGGTTTGCTGCTCTGCTTTTTGAGGTGGCCAGTGTGTTGGGTGGGCTAAGCTGTGTGTGGGAGGAGGACCACGGGGGAGCAGAGAGCCTAGCCCACCCAGCAGACAGCAGGGGACTGGGGCTGGCAGTGCAGTTCTCCCACAATCAGCTCTGCAGGTGCTGGGAATCAATGATCAGGGATGGGAGTGGAGGAGAGGGACTCAGAGAGGGGGACAGTTTGCTTTACCTGGGAGCAAGGAGGGCACCCAAGCAGGGGATCTAGGGGGCCACCAGAGAAGGCATTTTGCCCAGGGAACTGTGGAAGTTGGCTTGGACAAAGAGGGGAGCTCATAGCTCCTCCCTAGGAGGCCTACAACTCAGGCAGTGTCATAGGATGACTCGCACAGAGGTAGGCCCCTCAAGACCTTAAGTCATTCTGTAGAATGAGACTAATGCCCGGACATGCAGGTGAGACACTACAGTGCATGCCCCAAGTGTGGTGCTGCCACCCTGCTGCCTGTGGTGCCACCCTGGCAGGCATAGTGGGTAACAACAGGAGTGCTGGCACCTGCTCTCTTACCTGCCATCCAGGCATAAGTCCAGACTGGTGTCCTCCTCCTGCAAAGGTGGCTCCACAGAGGGTACAGTAGGTGGCCCATACTCAGCCCCACCTGGACCTGTGCCTCAAGCCCCTGCTCATAGCCATCCTCACCACAAAGTGCTATTTGTGATTTTTAAAAACACAAGTCTCTGTGGGTGACTCATACATTTAAAATTATTTTAATCTATTTTACACTCTGTATAAATGGGGCTGTGTTTCTTTTTATTAAAGGTGTATTATTTAGGCCGTTTGTAATATGACCTGGAGGGGCTGTACCGAGACCGATGATGGGGTCAGAGAGTGGTTGGCAGCATGGAGGGCAGATCGGGCCATTGGGTTGCACAGTGCTCTGACACAAGGGTCCTGAACTCCTTGGACCTTTCTCACCTGCAGACTGTAGGTCACCTCAGTTGTCATTTAAACTCCTTCCTTCACTTTGTTAGTGTTGTGGCTGACATATCTTTTCATTTATTTAAGAATAGTAATTGTAATTTCTTATTTTCATAACTCTGGATTTCCCAGTATCTTTATAAAGAATTTTTTTTTTTTTTTTTTTTTTTTTTGTGGAACTAGGGTTTGAACTGAGGCCCTTGCACTTGCTAGGGAAGCACTTATTTTATTGGGCCATCTCCCCAGCCCCACGGGCTTTACTTTTTTTAGAGCAATTTTAGGTTCATAGCAAAACTTTTCTTCTCGGAACTGTGGATTGAACTCACACCTTTTTCACAGAGCCACATCCTCAGTCCATTTCTTAAATGTCTTTTATTTTTGACACAGGGTCCTGTTAAGTTATTAAGTTGCCTAGCTAGGCTCAAACTTGTGATCCTCCTACTTCAGCCTCTCAGAGTGCTAGGAGTACAGGTGTGCACTCAGCAAAACTGGGTGCGCATACAGAGATATTCCATGTACCTCCGAAGCTCTGTGAGATGCACAGCTGGTCCCAAAATCCACACCCACACAGAACAGGATGTTTGTCAAAAATGACAAAGCTGTGGACATGTCATTATCACTCCCAGCCATGGCTGACATTAGGCCTTATTCTGGGTGTGTATATTCTGGCATTCACCAAGACGGTGTCCTACAGAGTGGTCTCACTGCACTCAAAGTCCCCTGTGTCCCATTGGCTCATCCCTCCCTCTCTCAACCCCCAGGAACCCACTTGTGTTTTTGTTATGTTTATGGGTTTTGCTGTTTCCAGAATCCCAGAACCAGAGCCTCTTGGGCCTGGTTTCTTGGGCTGAGACACATGGCTGGCAGCTTTCCGCAGGCCTCCTTGTGGCTTGGTCACTCATGTCTCCTTCATGCTGTGTGGAACACAGTACATCCGTCCATCCACCTACTCAGCACACCTTGTTTGCTTGCATGTCTTGGCTGTCGAAGGCATGGCTGCGATACACATTTGGTGCAGATTTCTGTAGGACCAAAATTGTTGGCTCCTCTGGGTAAATACAAAGGCCCACAGTTGCTGAGCTGAGTGGGGAGGAGGTGATGAGTTTTCCTAAGTCTTTTAAAAGATAGAAATAGACTTTACTATTTGAAAGAAAATGCTGTGTCACTACCATAAGTGAAAAACCAGTTATCATTTTTCCATAAATGGAAAATAAATTTGAAGAATGAAATACAATGATTAAAAAAAGCCATCCTCTTCTGGTTGAACCTCAAGCTTGCAGAGCTGGCAGGTTAAGAGCCCAAGGGTGGCTCTGTCTCTACAAAAGGCCACCAGCAAGTGTTAGCAGGGACCACAAAACACTGCCTGAGACCCATGGGGTTGCCACTACCATGAGATGGCAAGCTGGGCCCCATGCTGGAGGCCAGAGTGTGGCTGGTGGGGGACATGGGAAGCCCAGCCTCACACCCCTCTGGTGCTGCCTCCTCTCTGCTCACCTGTGTCCCTGCAGCCAGGCCCTGCCTGCTACACACTTAACTGCAAGAGACTCAGCCCTTCCTGTCTCCCCACCAGAATGGCAGCAGAAAATCTTTGCTTTATTTATTTATTTAGCAATATTGAGGATCAAGCCCAGGGTTTCTGCATTGGCTGAACTACATCCCCAAGCCACTTTTTACTTTTATTTTGAGACAGGGTCTCTGTTCAGGCTGGTCTTGAACTTAAGGTCCTTGGGTTAGGATTACAGGTATGTTCCACCAAGCCTGACACCCTTGCTTTATTTTGAATTTAAAAAGACAGGCATCTGTTTATTCAATAGAAAGTAAAATTCACACACAACTCCACCCCTCTGTGTATCTGCTCCAGTTTCACTCCTGTAAGGATTGGATTTGGATACGTGTCTTTTAGAGAGTTTTAAAGGTAAAAGGTCTTCACTTGTCTTCCTTCCTCTCAAAGTCCTTTCTCTCAACCGCCCTTTGCCTCTTTATGCAGCTACAATGATTAAAAAAAGCCATCCTCTTCTGGTTGAATCTCAAGCTTGCAGAGCTGGTGTCCTAAACTGGGTTTGCAGACTATTGCTTGGCACATAGGACAGCCATGCACAGTTGCGTATGTAATGCACTGCCCAAACTTGCCAGGGGTGTGTGAGGCTGAAATCTGGCATTTCACTCTATGAGGTGCAAACCACAGTCTAGACTGTATTCTTTCATCCACTTTGGCCCCTGTTGACTTATAGAGACCAGGCTGAGGTACTCACAGATGGGCCTTGGTTGCCTTTCAGGCTATGGATGCCTGTGGTGTCAATCAGCCTAGCTTGGAGCTCAATGCCGGCCACACCCCTGTCTCTTCTTGGCTCCCCCTCCCTGAGGCTATGCACACAGTTTTGACCGTTGGGCTCTTACATTCTTAGGAAACGTGTGTCATTGTTTTAAAGTCTCAGACTGTGCTTGGAAAATGGAGGGCCTCCCTGCCTATTTCTCTCATGAAATGAATGAACAAAATGAGTTTTTTATTTAGCTAATTGAAATCATGCTGTTACTGTGCCTCATTCTGCATCTCGGATTTTATACTCCTTGCTGTGGTTTCCAAGGGCAGTCTGTGCTGCTGGACACCTTCCCGACAGCTGCCAGTGTCCAGCTCCACTGTGCCCTGGGTGGGTGCCAGGTTGCCCTCTCTTCCACCCTCCACAAAGGACACTATGGCGGACAGAGCCAGGAGCAGAACTGTTGGAAGACACAGATCTCCAGACTCCATGCCAGTCTTTGCTGCCCTTCTCTGGCTGTCAGGTGTGCAGGAGGCACCTCCAGGCCAGGCTGGGAGTCTGGAATTCAGGGATGTCACTTCTGGTTGGGGTTTGGCAACAGGAGAGAGAAGTTGCAGGGCTGGAGGGATACAGCTCCTCCCCTTTTTTGGAGCTCCTTCTGGAGGAGTCTCCATGTCCCTGTCAGGCCTGCTTGGGAGGCTCCCTCTGCAGCTGGGGTAAGTCATCACATCTGGGATGCTGAGGCCAGAGACACAGTGGCCAACTGGAGATCACAGTAAGAGGAACTTGCCCCAGGAGCACTTGCTGCCAGATTGCTAGCTTTTGGTTCCTTCCCCTCCCCTCAACTTTGTCTCTTGCCCTACCATTCCCACTCTCTGCCCCTTCAACTGGGGTCCAGACCAGGATTCCAGGAAGCATGTCCCAGGCCACAGGGGCCCCTGATGGCTCCCCCAAGACAGAGGGTCAAGATCTCTCTGGGTCCAAGCCTCCCCCTAGCAACACCTGGAGTGTAGGTGCCACCCCCCCATGCAGACAGTGCTGGAAGAGAGTCTCTATCTGAAGTGTGACTCAAACTGGCCACATGGTGGGGTCCCAAGAAGGCTCTGGCTGCCTCCTGCTCTGCAGAGCCACAAGTGGACAGCAGCATCAGTGCTCACTGGCTCTGGGTCCCCACCTTCAGGTGGGAAGTGGAGGCTCAGGTTGGGAAGGGACAAAACTGGAGCTGCTGAGTTCTTTCATCAGAGTTTGAAAGAACTTCCTTGGGGCTGAGGATGCAGTGTTTGTCTGGCTATAAGGCCCTGAACTGCATCCCCGGAACTACAAAAAAGCCCCTCAAAACTAAAACCTATCTGTTGTAAACCAGTAGGAGCTGCATTAGCCAGAATCATGGATGGAGCCTTGTTGGGGGTTCACTTCTGTCCCCCACTGCAGACTCTTATGTTAAGCCCTAATCTCTGGAACCTCAGAATATGAAGTAAGGTCTCTTAAAGACAAGGTCTCGAGGTCATTAAGGTAACATGAGATCCTATGGCAGGACTCTAATCTTACAGGGTTGGTGTCCATATAAGAACAGTTAGGATAGGGACAGGTGCACAGGGATGAACACATGAGGACACAGAGAAGGCGGCTGTTCACAAGCCAGAGGGTGTTGCCATGCACAGCTCTGCCCTTGAGAACTGGGAGCTAAGATGCCTACACTCATTCATTTGTTCTCAGACATTGGCAGGAAACTCAGAAAGGTATGGAATAGTCAGATTCTTCACCCCGTGGGTCCCTTCTATCGTGACAGCAGGAAGCTTCAGCATGGACCAGCACCCACAGCCCTAAGAAGATAGTTCTGTCCCCAGTGGCTTATACCAAACCCCAGGGCCAGATGGTCGACAGGTTGGAAGATAGTTTTGTATCATGGATCAGAGATTTAAGATGTTCAGAGGCTGGACAATATGCTCACTACTACCAAGTTGCTTTTCCATCAATTTATAAAAGTAGTGTCATCTTCGAGGTTTTTTTGGATTTTAGAACCAGAGACTGCATCGTTATGCTTTTCAGTTCACAGATGGAAAGCAGAGATCCTGTGAGGGGAAGTACCTCACCCAGCATGAGAATGGTGAAGCCAGCCTTGAAGCCAGCTGAGGGGCTCCAGTAGCTGAGGACCACTGGGAAGAGAATTCCTGGGGCTGGTGTAGTGCTGTGCTCCCGGGTTTGTGCCTGTGCAGATGAGGGTCCCCTAGTTGCTTCCTCCCAAATCCCACCCTTCTGCTCCCCATGCCCTCTGCAACTGGCCCCTCTCCCGTACTTCCAAGACCAGGAGGCTGTGATCCATCTGATCCGTGCCTGAGAACACAGTCAGCTCCTCGAGGAAGGCCAGCTAGCAGGGACACTTCTTTCATTAAAAATGAACAGAAGAAAGAATGAACAAACACCAGAAAATTGGTGTTCTTGGAAGAAGCTTGTGCACTGGCCCCAGGTGAGCACTCAGCTCTTCCCTCTTCTCTGATTTTCTTGACCCACTCCATCTTGATCCAAGTGTGTGGAGAAGTCTCGCGAAAGTCTTGAAGGAATGGAGGGAAGAGGATGGGGTCCACATCTCCTGATCCTTACATCTGTGGGCCTGTTCCAAACACCTCAGCACAGACTGGACCTCCTGTACCCCCCTCTTCTGGAAAATAGACTCTAAGCTGACCCAAGATGTATGTGTGCAGTCTGTCTCCTGCTTTAGTGGAGGGTGGTGCTGCTTGTAGACTCTTCTGGGGAAGTGCCTGTCCTTTTCCCTGTTCCCTTCAGCGATGCCTCCAAGGTGTCTGCTTTAGCTGCTGCAGCTGATTGGCTGAAAACACCCCTGCATGCACCCTCCCCTGTATCCCTGTCAGTCACAGCCAATATAGTGCGCTGGAACTAAGGCCCCCTGGACCTGCACTCAGACTCTAATCCTAACCACCTCAGCTCTCTCTGGTCCCTGCCTGGGAGTACAGGGCTGGGGTCATGTCCTGCAGGTTGAGAGATAGTGTGGAACAGAGCACGAGGTGCCCAGCAGCCCACAGTCCAGCCACAGTCAGCCACAGCAAGGGGTGTGTTCAATCACAGGGGTGTGAAAGACAGGAGATGGTTGTAGTTGGAAGCCACTGAATTCAAGGATGTGTTTTACAAAGCAGTAGCTACTGACGTCACCACTTAGACTTCGACCTACCTTTCCTCATCTCTCTCAGGGAAATCTGGATTTTTACTTCAGTAGGGAAATCCTGCTTATCTTCCTGCCGCGTGACTGCAAAATGAATCCATCTGGCCTCTCCTTAGGAGGAAGATGGAGCTTCTTCCTGTCAGAAGATCTCTTCCCTGAGCTCAGGCCTCAGCCCATTGGCCTTCCTGAGTCCTTCAAGGCCTATGCAGTCCCTGGACCTGCTGTAATATGGCTCTAGGAATGAGCAACCTACACTGTGAATGACTGACTCACAACTCTAAACCAGAAGCCCAAAGCCTCTCTGTCTATCTCTCTCTCTCGGTCTCTTTGTGTGTCTCTGTCTCTCTCTCTGTCTCTCTGTGTGTCTCTGTGTCTCTGTCTATCTGTCTGTCTCTCTCTCTCTCTCCCTTCCGCCCCCCCCCCAAGGATTGAACCCAGTGCCTTCACATTGAGCTACATCCTCAGCCCTTTAAAAAAATTTTATTTAGGGACAGAATCTTGCTAAATCACTAAGTTGTCCAGGCTGGGCTTGAACTTGTGATCTCAGGACTCATTCCCCACAGTGCTAGAGCTACAGGTATGTACTATCACACCTGGCTAAATCTCTTTCTTTTTTTTTTTTTAAATATGTATTTATTTGGTACCAGGTCTTGCTATACAGTTCAGACTTGTAATGATCCTCCTGTCTTAGCCTCCCCAGGGCTGGGATTATAGGTCTGCACCACCACACTTGGTTTCAGTGCCCAGGGTTCCAGGGCCTACACTGCATATGGTACAGGGGATTGAACCCAGGTCCTTGTGCTTGCCAGGCAAGTGCTTAGACTGCTGAGCTATCTCCCCAGCCCATAAATGTCTTTTTCTATAAACATTTCTGTTATATTGGGTGAGGGCCCAGCGTACATCAGTGTGGCTTCATGTTAACTAATTATAGGTTGAACAATTCTATTTCCAAATAAGGCCACATTTGGAGGTACTGGGGACAAGGTACCTTCCACCATACGCATCATTCGGAAACTGCAGAGTGCAGTAGTTAGAACAGTGTCTTCAAGGTTAGGCAGGAAGCCTTTTGGTCAGGGACCTTTGTCCCAGGACATGGAGTTTGCTCTGTAAAATGGACATGCAGAGCTCTTAGGATGGAGTATAGCATACAGCAAGTGCCTGTAACACACTCTGTGTCTTTGTTTTGTTTTTGTATTTTAGGGAAGGTCTACAGGGTGTTCAGGGTCTCACTAATAGATTGGACTCATAGCGATCTGCCTGTGTACAGCCTCCCAAGAGCTGGGATTACAGATGTGTGCCACCATGCCCAGTCTCATTTGCCACCTCAGTGTGCCCTGGGGGCGGGGCCAGCATGGCAGCCTGGGAATCAGACTCCTGGCTCCTGTACCTGCTTGCAGGCACTTTAATCTGCTGAGCTATTTGGCCAACCCTCACACTCTGTGCTTTAAAACATTCCTCTCCCCTTGTTACTGACTTGTTCCACCCAGATCTAAGGTGAGAATGAGTTGCTACCACCCTGTCAGTGCACATCCTGCAGCAGCTGTAGGGCCCTTGGGTGCCTGCACTGTTCCTGATCCTGCAGCACGCTGACCCTGTTGGCCTGTAATGAGTCCTGTGTCCCGCACTGCCTGATCTAGGCCTGGCAGTGTGAGCAGCCAAGGCTCACGGGACATTAGCAAACCTGACATAAGCAGAGGTTTGGTAAGCATTTGTGCAATGGCCTTGTCCCCTGAGAGTACTGGGTCTTGGCACCTAGTGACCAAGCTATGAAGAAGCCTAAGCAGCCAAGTGGGGAGGACATCAGGTGAGGCAGAGGTCCCAGTTGGTGGCTCCAATGGGCTGCTGACCATGGGAATGAAGCCATCGGGATCCCTTGAGCCACTCAGGTGCCCAGTCACACCCAAGGCAAGTTTTTGTTTTAATTTCCCAGTTGGCATTGACTTGTCACCCTGTCATAGACACACAGCTCATTCACCCCCAGCTCACTTCTGCTACCCCGCTACCTCTGGCTGCTTCCTCAAGCAGCCTCTAGGCCCTGCGTCTGACATTCTTCACTCATATTGCTCCAGTAATGTCATTGTGGTGGGCTGATCTGTGTGTACCCAAATTCCTGTATTGAAACCCAAACCCCAAGGACCTCAGGATATGACTATATTTGACCCAGATCCTTAAAACAAGCCTGGGGGGTGGACCCTTGCCTAATCTGACTGGTGTCCATGTAAGAGGAAGACATCAGGACACACACAGAGGAACAGTCACATGAGACCACAGGGAGACCATGACTGACCACAAAAGAGAGAGCCCTCAGGAGACACCCATCTGCTCCAACTTCCTACCTCTAGATTGTGAGACAGGGTCTGTAGTTTAAACATCTGTACTTTGTCCTGGCAGAGAGCTGACGAGGGCAGTCACCAGCTGGCATGCTTGATGTGTGCTCCCCTGGCCTCACATCTGCAAACCCAGAATTCACTTCTCAATGTCCAGAGGCAGGGCAGGGTAGTGGTCAGTGCCACAGTGGCTCCAGCTCTCACATTTCAAATCCCAGTGCTTCAGGAACCTCTCAAGACTCATCCCGTTGTTACTTCTCAAGACACTGGGGTAAGGGTCCTTCACCACTGAGTGCCTCAGTTTCCCTCCCTATAAGAGGAGGCTGAGAGGGAAGTTACTCTCAGGGTTGTTATGAGAAGTAAATCAAAGGACACATCTCATTTAGATGGTAGCAACCACCTTCCTTTGAAACATGACCTCATTCCATGACACCCACTTGCCCAGAACTGCCATTTCTGCCATTAGGACCCCTCTTCTGCTAGCTGGCTCTTCTCTCCGGGACTCCCTGGAGTCTCCTTTAGTCCTTTCTCCTCCTCCTGCAAACTACTGTCATGCTAAGAACTCTCAAATATGCACTCCTGGCCTAGGCTGCTCCCTAATTTCAGACATGGAAATCCAGTTTCTTCTTTGATCCCTCTTGGCTGTCCATAGGCCCCTCAGACTCACCATGGCCAAAGCCAGAGTTGCTACCCCCAGCCTCCTGCTCCCTAGCGCAAAAGGTACCCAAAGCCCCCCACTTGTCTTGCTTAGTTCTGTCTTTCAAGCTCTACTCCCAGATGGCCCTCTTCTGAGCTCCCCGCAGTCCCCAGCCTCACTCTCCCTGTCCATCTCTGGCGCAGCGCCTGTTTCTCACCACTGTCATGAACTCACCCACTACTACCTGAGCAGCTCAGTGGGTGTTCTGTCAGACAGGGCAGGAAGCCATGAGAGAATCCTGCTGCCCTGCCCAGAGAGCTGTTGTGAGCCTCACACAGTGCCCTACACAGGGAAAGTGTGGAGAAGTCCCACAGAAGGCGTTGAAGGAACGGAGGGAAGAGGATGAGGACCACTGTGAAGAGGATGGCTTGGGCTGGGGTAGGCATAGAAGGGCTGTGCTCTTGGGTCTGTGCCTGTGCTAATGGGGGTCCATCAGTTGCTTCCTCCCAAATTCTACCCTTCTGCTCCCCATGCCTCCTGCACCCAGCCCCTCTCCCAGACCTTCCACGACCCTTCAATTCTGTAGGATCCAGGAACTCACTGCTGCGGACTCCAGCCTCCAGCCTCCAGCCCTTCCCCCATGGCACTGGCTTTGGTAATTGTTCTCACAACCACGTCAGTATCGAACAAACAGATGTTTATAGTTAATCCCTAATTTTGCCATCAAAAAATATACAGTCTTGGGTAGAAACCGAAGAGGAAAGAATTTTTTAATTTACAGTGTCTCCCCACTGCCCCACTCCTGAAATTTGAAATTGCTGAACGGCCTCCAAATTCAATATTGCAAGTCAAACAAATGTATGTTTTCTCCAAAAGGAAGTATTGAATATCTGACCAAGATGGAGCGGGACGAGAAAATCAGAGAAGAGGGAAGAGCTGAGCGCTCACCCGGGGCCGGTGCACAAGCTGCTTCCAAGAACACCAATTTTCTGGTGTTTGTTCATTCTTTCTTCTGTTCATTTTTAATGAAAGAAGTGCCCCTGCTAGCTGGCCTTCCTCGAGGAGCTGACTGTGTTCTCAGGCATGGATCAGATGGATCACAGCCTGTCTTTCTGGTGTGTTCCTTCCTTCTTCTGCCCTGGGACCAACCATAAAGTAGGACAGACTGTGAGGAAAAGGTCTTTGGGACATTTGTCATTAGTGACCAGTGATACAGTCAGGACCATGGGGGAGAAGCCTAGCTTCAGTGGGGTGTGCAGGAAGACTTCACGGAGGAGGTGCCAGGGGATGGGGATGGAACAGGTTGTGACTTGGCAGAAGACACTGAGGCCTGAACTTTCCGGAAGATGGGGTATGGAGAGTCTTGCAGGAGGAGTGGGCAGCAGCCACAGGGAAGGACCTGACCATCCGTGGCTCAGCTGTCACTGTACCACAGGAAGCTCTGGGGCACATGGCAGGGCACTGTACATCGACCACAGTGCAGAGTGAGCTGAGAAGGTAAGGACCAGGACCAGACCACCTGCTCAGTTGTCTACTCAAGGAGCTTGCCCACTTCCTCTGCTGCAGCCCTCCTGCCCTATTCTGTCTCCGGCTCTTGGCTCCTTCTCCAGCTCCTCCAAGGCCTGGCCAGGATCTGTGCCAGCATGGCACCCTCCTCCTTTCTTCTCTCCTTTGCTTGTCTCTTGAGTACAGTATCTCATCTGGCCCTTCCTGTTGGCTCTGCACAGGCTTTTGCTGGGCTTCTAGGTCCCTAACCAGACCTCTGATCTCAGATGCCCATGAGATGACCTTGGTGTTGGAGCTCAGATATGGCAGTGCTGTTCCTGAAGAAGCTGGGATCACCTCCACTCTGGGCATGGGAAGGTGGATGCTAAGGGTCCTATCATAGTAGCGAGACTCTGTAGGCTGCTAGTGACAGACACCAGCTGGAGCTGGTTTAAGCACAGATAAGAACTCCTAGGCTCCTGACACTGAAGAGCTGGGGGCTCAGGTGGATCTAGGGAAGAGAACAGGTACCCTGGCTGGTGTCATCTGCTCTTCCCTGGGGGCTTGGCCTTAGTGGGGGCCCTTTGGGCTGCCTTCCTAGCCTCCTACCTTAAAGGAAAGGACTTTCTCCAAAAACCCAAAGAAGGCAAGGAACAGATTCTGCCCAGGGTGTGTGATCATTGCTGCTAGAGTCCCAGAGGAACATGGGTAGAGCCAGGCATACCAGATCCATAGAGGAGGGCTCCTGGGAAATTCCACAGCCACAGAAAGAGAGTGCCTGGCAGGGGCGTTAACAGGTGTACACAACAGGTGCTCTACCGGAGGGCCAGGATTTGAACTCACTCTCCATGTGGAACATTGTCAGAGCCACCAAATTATGAATTCATTCAGTGCATCTTTCCTGAGCCCCATGACAAGTACTAAGTAGCTGTATGCAGACTTGGCAGGCCATGCCACTGGGGACATCCTCAGGATGTGGGAGCCCGTGCGTGCATTTGCCAGCTCAGCTATGTGCCGAGGCCCTGTTCCCATGCTAGAGACCTGCATGCGTCCTCGGGCTCCATCCAGATTGTCCCTTATTTGTGTTCCCAGTGCATTAAACTAGTCTGTGCTCACTGACAGAAGTTCCTCCAAGATGAAGTGTGGCTGGAGTTAAGGACCTGTGACCTGTGACCTGTGACCTGTGACCCAGACCTGGCCTGGTGCTTCAGGAATCATGAGCCAGGCACTGGCCAGGGCTTTGCTCCCAGCCAGCCCTTGCTCTGCAAGGATGTATGCACAGGTGTTAACACACTCATTATGGAAAGGAAATTACATAAACATACAATTAAAAAAGTATATGAAGTATTAGAAATAAATAGGAATGATGCTGCTGTTCTCCAAGCTCCCAAGGCTGAGCAGAGAGGGCTCTGCGTGGTGAGCTCTGTCCCAGGGCACTGCTGCCAACCCTTCCCAGCACCTTGCCTGGTGAGCGTGCACCCTGTGGAAGGCTGCGAACTCCACAGATGAAAGGCTGTGTGTGTTGTTCCGCAGACTGCCTCAGTGAAAGGGCTGCGAACACCTCTGTAAGGGTCCACTCTAGGGTTACAGGGCACAAGTGCGGTTTGTTACACCTGCTCCCCTCCACTTCCACTCCCTCTCCTTCCTCTCATTTTATGGCCATGCTTGCTCAGAGACTGTGTAAAACCAGGCCATAGACTGGATTTGCTCTGTGGTCTTTTGTACACTAAGCCCTGGACAAATGTGATGGGAGACATGTTCATACTGAGGCATCACATTAGAGCATGCTGGATTGGCAGCTGTTATGCTGGGACTGCACAACACAGCAAAGGGTGCGTTGTCACTCTCGGCTGTCACAAGTCACCCCAAGGCCTTCTGAAGCTGTTCTCAATGTTCCTATTGGCAGAAGGAGAAACTTGGCTCAGACAAAAGGTTCATAGTTGTGATTGCTCCAGGTCACACAGAAGTTGGGGTATAGGCAGAGGGATCTTGGCAAGCCTGGGGTTGACCCTGGGCCTTGAAGGCCCATGGAAGTAAGTGGCGAGGGGAAGGAGGCAGCGAAGAGAGCTTTGGCCACAGCAGTCCAGGGTCTGTGGCAGAGCCTCCACAGGGCTGGGGATGGTGGGAAAGGTGTGGCTTACAGGGAAGAAGCAGGAGGACTTGCTGCCCCATCCGGCTCAGGGTGTGGCTGGACAGGAATGGCCCAGTGCAGGCTTCTCCACCCTGGTTCAGGGAACTGTTGGGGCTGGGTGGGATGTGGGAGAATCTCACCTTGGGACTCAGCCACTGTCCAGGCTGGAATTGAGGACTTGGTGTGGTCTCCCCAGGCCAATCCCTCCCTCTGGCGGTCAGCCTGTGCTCACCAGCAAGTCATAAGCCCACTCTGGAGGCAGGGCCAAGAGGACTGAAGCATCAGGTGGGGCAGAGCAGCAGGGGCCTGGGGATGGAGGCCCAGTCCCTGAGCAGGAAACAAAGGTGCAAAAGGATGAAAATCAAACACGGCCAGGACCTGATGTTGCATGAGCACTACCTGTGCTCCGTAGGGGCCAGCCAGGAGGGAGGCACCACAGGTGCCATGACTCCTGGGCTCCACCATGGGAAGGGGGAGGCTGAGAGGTTGGGAAGGGGCTGGGAGGAGAGACCTGAAGGAGTGGGGGACAAGGTGCAGCAAAGCAGATTGAGAGGGGACAGAGACACTGAGGCAGAGAGATTCAGAGATGCAGAGACAGTGAGACAGATAGAAATGATGAAGAAAGACAGACAGGGAGAGACAGGCAGGGAGAAAAAAGGAACTAGGGTGAAAGGAAGGGATAGGGGAACAGAGAAGGATTGGAAGAGACAGAGCAGCCGCTGAGAGGAAACGTGGTGGGAGTGTATTGGTCCTGGCCCTGTCTGCCGTCCTGAACCTGCTTCCTTGAGACCTAGGGGACAGATGGGGCCAGGCCACTTGCATCCCCTTAGATCTACCAGGACATCATCCTCAAGACCGCCATGTCTTCCACTCCACACCCCATCACTCTGCCACCCCCATAGTCCTCTGTGTCTCTTTGCCCCAGCACTGCTCACCCGTCCCTGTGGAGTCCCGGGGCAGCGTCCTGGCGAGGGCAGTGGGGGGACCGGCACAGCACCGGATGGGCTTAATTACTGTGAAACCTAATTCTTCAAGGCTGCGTGCACCGGTCAGGGGGGACTTGGGTATGTTTTCCTTGGCTGTCTTTTGACAACAGGATTAGGGGAAGAGAAAAGTAATGCTGTGGGGGAGGCTGCTGCAGACCCTGAGGGGCCCCGGCTGCTGATCTTTTCACCAGTAGCCCCATGGCACCCCTGGGTGCCAGACCTGGACTAGACAGTCTCAGCTTTGAGCTCCTGATGTGTAGGTCTGGATCATCTTGTGTACACTATGGGATGCTGAGCCTCCTCCTTGCCTCCACCTACTGGGTGCCATCAGCACCCTCAAGTAGTGACAATCACCAGGGTCTTCAGACATTTTTGTGTCAATTCAGCCTGGCTCTTGGTTGAGAACTACTGGTGCAGAGTAAAAGGCAACTTTGCTGGGAGGAGTCTGGTGGGACGCAGATACAGCACAGACCCAGAAGAGGGAGCAAGGGACAAAGGAGAGAGGCCACCCAGAGCAGGAAGGATGACCCCATTAGGGTGGAAGAGGCCACACTTGAAGGCTGGGTGGAAACTGGCCAGTTGGGGGCTGGGGGTGGAGATGTCCGAGTGTGATGACCTTTCAGCTGGGCAGGGAGGTGCGAGGCAGTGAGCTGGTGGAAGTGGAGGGCACATGGCACAGGTGGAAGCCAGTCGCAAGCTTCCCAGGCTGGGCTTAAACTCAGAAACTTCCTTCCTCAGCCTCCCAGAGTGTTACAGGTGTATGCCACTGTGGCCAGCTACTCTTGCATTTTGAATGTGAAGACCTGTGAGCAAAACTAAGTATGACTACCATTTAACTCCCAGGGGTGGCTGGCTCCTTTCCATGTCCCTTCAGTCAGGACCTGGGGTTTTGGGAGGGGGCTGAGTTCTGTATCCTGAAGAATGATGGACTGCCCTGTCTACAGATCTGATTCTGGGGTTTCTTGAGAGTACCAGAGGGGGTTTGTGAGGGACAATCGCTTTAATAGCATCATTGCACCACAGGACAGGGTGGTGCTTAAAGTCAGATTCCTTCAACGTCTGGGTGCCCGCACTGCCACAGTCCCCCAAAATGCTTTTGTCCCTGGGGGAACCCCATCCCACCCCCCATGCAGTTATAATGCTCACTATCCTGGGAGCTGGCTGAAATGCTAACGTCTCTCCTTCTGGGAAGGTAAACCCAGGCAGCTGTCCCTTGTCAGTGTGCTATGTGGGTGCAGACCAACACGGCCCATGCTTTATCT
The DNA here is from genome assembly GCF_000260255.1 of Octodon degus. Taxonomy (NCBI): domain Eukaryota; kingdom Metazoa; phylum Chordata; class Mammalia; order Rodentia; family Octodontidae; genus Octodon; species Octodon degus. The sequence continues at coordinate 1,378,650 of NW_004524888.1, read as the reverse complement.
TTAGGCAGAGCGGGTGGGAGCCTGGTGGTACCATCTCCAGAGATGTAAATCTAGTGTGTGTGGGGAGCATTCCCAAAGCCCTTTCTTGAGCTGCTTCTCTGCAAAAGAAAAAAGGGAGGGCTTGCAGGGGCTTGCAGTTCTGATTTGGGATTCGACATGGTCAGTGGTAGGGCTTGGAGAGGAAAAATGATCTCAGGAGAGCAGGGCTTGGGGCAGGGGCTCTGTGCGCAGGAGGCTGGCACTCACAGAGGTTTCTGGCAGCAAAGGGAAGTGGTGGCAAGAGGCCAGGTCCTAGAGCACATGGTGGCACCCCAGGGTGCTGTCTGTTATGGGGAAGGGTAACCGCATAGCCATGGTCTCCCTGCTGAATGCCTGGGCTTCTGGGAGTTGCTGACTGCAGGCTGCTCACAGGAACCTGAATGTCCTGGGGTGGGAATGCCATGGCAGGTAGAGCAGGCCAGAGGCGGCTGGCTGGGAATCAGAGCACGATGCGCTGAGTTCGAGCATTGTTGCCTTCCACTGCCCTCTCTGCCCAGCTGGGCAGCCAGCTCTGGCCACCTACTGGGACTCAGCTGGAACTCTGGGATGCAGTTCAGAGAAGAGGGCTGTGCTGGAGGCTGGATCCAATCTCCATGCTGGACACGGTTTCCATCCTTGGTTTTGAAAGATTTTCTGTCTGCATCCTTTCTGGGGCTCAGGGCAATGACAGCACACACACAACACACTTTCACACCCACACATGTATAAGAACTTACTTATGCACACACACACTAGTTCACAAACACAGGTGCTCTTTGTACACACACACATTTGCTCATAGACATGCACAAGCACATATCCTGCAGTGCCTGGTCCTGAGATGCCATCTGATTTGGGGGAGAATCATTGCTGTGATGTGCCCAGGGCCAACCATCTGCCCATATATGCCCTGGTAAAGGTACCAGGCTCTCTGAGACTTACTGTTCTTGTCTCAGAAACTCAAATGTGCTATGTATGGTGGCGCATGCCTGTAATCCCAGCTCCTAGGGAAGCTGAGGCAAGAGGACTTCAAATTCAAGGCCAGTCTCAAAATAAAAAAGGAGCTGGAAATGTAGTTCTGCTCTCCTTGCGTTCAATCCCCAGCAATGCAAAAAACCAATCAAAACTCCAAAGGGGTAGCTAAGTATGGGGAGATTAGTCCCAAAAGAAAGGAAAACCCCAGAACCCCACCTTGCATGTGGACAATAAGTAATCTGAAATAGCAGAAAATCCCTGCAAATTGTACAGTGCTGGCCCCATGGGTGGTGTTGTCAGGCTGTGCTGTGTGTACCCCTGGCCTCTGATTTATGGTGCACCACAGTAATAAGTGTAGAGACCTTTTGGTTGACCCCCAGTGTGTGCCATCCCTCTGTCCTGCAGGCAATAACTGAGGCCTCCTCCATGGCCACTGGGCTGGGCACCAGACCGAGGGATCTCTGAGGGGATCTTGAGCAGAGAGATAATGAGGGCAAATGCAGTGGACTGAGGAAGGAAGAGCAGGAGAGACAGTGAGCCGTGCTAGGGCGTGGGGTGAGTGAGTTGTTGGGGTGGGGCTTGGAGAGGCCTGGTGGGGGAGCAGCCTGGGTATGTAGGGGTCTCATGGCAGGGTGTGGCACAGCCTGTGTTGAGGCATGGAAGGGAGCCAGTGTGGTCCAGTGGGCGTTTCAGGGATCGGGTGTGCTAGGTGAAGCCTGCAGTGGATGGGGTCTGGGTGTCAGGGCTTTTAAGAGCTGTTGTGCATGGTCATAGTGCTTGTCCTGTATCCTGCCACCTGCTCTCAGAGAGCCTTCTTTTTCTTTTCTCTTTTCCTTCTTCCTTCCTTCCTTTCTTCCTTCACACATCATCCATGGGCCAGGACCTGAGGCAGAACCAGTCCAGGCGGGGTAGGTCCTTCGGCAGCCTCCTGGTGGTGGGTGGGAGCCTCCTCTCCAAGTCTTTTCCTGGAATGGGAACTTGGGGGCTGCTGGCCTCTGCCTCCACCCAACCTCACACTGCAGGCTTTCAGCTGGTCCCTCACTTGCTTTCCACTTCCTTCACCAGGTGCACCTTTCTCTAGTCTTCATTGTCACGTGGTTTCTGTTGCTTTCCACTGAGCTCCCAGTCTGTGCACAGTTCTGTGGTCCCCACACCCTCTGAGCCTCAGCCTCTGTTCTGTGACACAAGGCCCCATATCTATGTCTGACATAGTGGCTGTAGGTCTGTCCTTGAAGCCTCTTTGTTGAAGGAGTCGCAGACCAACTCAAATGCAGGTGGCAACCCCAGCTTCACCCTCCAGTCTTGGGGTGACTTGTTTGCCTATAGCTCTAGTCCCATCTTTGAAACCCCCCTCTGTGACACAGGCGTGTCATATATTTATAAAATACAGTGAGTGCCCCATAAGTTAATTACCTTTACAAAATGTGGAGGGAGAAATGAAGAGCATTTTTTCTGCTGCAGGTGGGGAACAGTTCTTTCCAGCAGGATGGGGGTGACATGGTCCTTAGCTTATGACAGAGCCTAGCTCTCTTCCTGCAACCCAAGATTTGCTTCTGCTTAGCTGTGAAGTTGTCACATTAGCTAAGCAAGAACCTTAGATCATTTTACAGGAGCTCTCGCCACACCATGAATGTGACCCTCATTGCTGCTGGCAGCAGGGGCTCATGGGTGCTTCTTTCTCTAACCCTGACACCAGCCATGGCTCATCCACATTTATGTTCTCCAAAGCTACTTTTGCTCGTAGTGATTTAAGATGTCTCCCCACCTTACCTGTTATTAGGGCTTGGGGTATCACTAGCTTCCTTGTCTTTGGTTTCTTCTTTCGATGTCCCTATGAAAATAAAAGTGCTACCCAAACCCAACCCTGTAGAAGCTCCTTTAAGTTTGGCTGTGTACCTTGGGGCTTAAGTATTTGACACTGTTTTTATAGGAGACCTCATCTTTACCAAGTGTGCCCTGCAGTCCTCTAAGGAGCCCCCAGCTAGGTACATTTTCCTTGGGCCAGTGGGATGTGATTGGAGCCCTGGTGGGTGCCCAGGCTGGGGCCCAAACCTTAATTATGTGCATTTGTGTCACCACTTCCTTCCTGTGTTCTGCCACTGCCTGGGAGCCGATGTGCCAGGAGATGAGGCAGTTGGGCTTCTGCAGTGAATCCAGCCTCTATCATTCTGGCCTCAGTCAAGCCTTGGCTAAACTCCAGGCATTTGAGCCACACTCTTGTCTTCAGTGTATGTTTAAGAACATGCTCCAGTGTTCTTGAGCTGTTTTAGTTGCTGGTTATACAGCATCTTTGCAGCCACAGTTGCCTCATGCAATGGTCCAGCTGAGATGAATGGCAGGCCTACCAGGGAACTGCTTGGATATAGGAGCCTTGCACAAGGAAAGCCTATCATGGAGGTCCTTATGAAGAGGTGGGCAGGGAAGAATAGCATAGGCTAAGGTGAGGACAGTGGAGGCAGGAGCCTGATCTGGTCCCGGTTTGGCTACAGACTCCATGGGTGGCTTTGAGCCCATTCCACCCTCTCTGGGATGACATGTTTACTTGCAGATCAAGAAGGATGGACTCAGTTTGTGAACCTGGGTGACTCGCACCTGCTGTTATCCATCCCAGCAGCTTCTGGTTCATTGGCCTCTGTATGACAAGGAATTTCTATTGTGGAGTTCATTGTGTTGTCCCCTTAAAACCATACAGCAATGAGAGGCTCCTGGTTAGGTTTTATTATGGGCCCCCACTCATGCTCAGACTCTGAGTAGCAGAATTTATTGACTTCCCTTGGGGCTTCCTGTGTTCCTATGGTGGCACAGAGCAGTGGTACTTCCCGTGGGTGATACTCATCCTAATTGAAGTGGCCAGTGGCAGGTCTGTTAATGTCCTGGGGTGAAAAGACTGACCCAAAAAAGCAGTATGACTTGATGAAGCACACATTGAAAACAGGCTCATCTAGTCCCTAACTTTTTCCCCTGAGCCCCCTCCCTGGGGTGTGCCTGGTGGTGGAGGTGGGGTACTCCAAGACCTCAGAGTCCCTGTTACTTTTCTAGAGCTACAATTTAAAAATGGCACAGCTTGGGTAGCTGAAACTATAGACATTCATGTCTCTCAATTCTGGAGGACGTAAGTCCAAGATCAAGGTATCTGCAGGCCTGATCATCAGGATGTCTGTTCAGGCCTCTCCTGGCATCTGGGATCTGTGGCAGTTGGTGCTATTCCCTGCCTTGCCAAAGCATTGCCCTGTCTCTGCCAGCATGCACAGGTGTCTCTGTTCAAATTTCTTTTTATCCTGACACGGTCATATTGGAGAAGAACCTACGCTACTCCATTATGATGTCATCTTAACTCATTACCTTTGTAGCCACCCTAGTTCCAAATAAGGCCACATCCTGAGGTCTTAGGAGTTAGGACTTTAAGATATGCATGGTGGGGGGGGGTGTGCACAATTCAATCCACAACAGCTGCCCAACATGCATGTCAGAGCCCTGGTTGGCTGCTGGTTGCTAGAAAAGTGAGGGTACCTATCTGGCTGGATTCCCAGAAGACCCCCAAGGAAACCAGGGCAGCTCCTCTGTCTTCAGAGAGCTGAGCCCAGATGTGCCTCCAGGGAGACAGGCAGGAAGGGGCTGGGTGGAGACGCAGGATGAAAAGCTGTTTGCATATCCTCTTGCACAGTGACCACCCCACTACCACCATACACACACACACACACACACACACACACACACACACACACACACAAAATGTGGAAAACCCCTTTTGGAGAGGGGATAGGGTGAATAGGGCCAGGGACAGATGAGACCTGCTGCGTATGCCTGTTAAATCATGAAGCATTATAAAGAATTGCAAAAATGGTTTTTGAACATTCTATTAAAAATAGCTTGAAACCTTACAAAACAGGACCTACCTGGTAGGCTGGGTGAGGAGCCAGTGAGTTAATGGATGGAAACGCCCACCTGGGCCAGGCCCCAGCACACAGCTCTGCTATTATTAGCTCCCGGCCCGTGCTGGCCTCTGAGGTGGCTCCAAGCCTGGTAAACTTGGCTAGGACACACAAAGTTCTTCAACCCCCCATGCCACAGGAGCCTCCAGAGCCTGGTGGGCTGGCCCCACATGGATGAGCTCAGCAGACATTCTCAATTTGGGGATGGGCAGCAGCCAGGTCTCCTGGATGAAAGAACCCCATGCTGGCAAGTGGTCCCTGCCTACCTTTGGGCAAATGAGAAACCCCTCAGCCTTTCCCTTCTTGCATGAAGCCTTTTCCACCCCCACCAGTCCAGCTGCCAGACCAGGCAGCCCACGGGCCTTGGCACCCCAGCCGGGGCCTCCAGCTGGGATGACGGATGGGGCCACGTCAGCGCCTGCCAGCGAGTGGATTTGGTGTGTGTTTGACATTTATTTACTGTCCGTATAAACACTCACACCTATGAAGCATGCTCACTCTGTGATAGCTGGGCTGAGGGAGCTCTTAAGTACATAAATTATGTGTACCTCACTAATGAACGGCTTGACAGGCGGGAAGTTTTATTTACCACTGGCCCAAGTTTTCCTATGAAACCTGGGCACCAGCAAGCTGGAATTTGTGCACCATCAGAGCCCTGCTTATTCAGACCCCAACTCATTACTTTTTTCTTTTTAAAAAATTTCTACCCTGTCTTCTTTTTTTAAATTTTTTATTTCTCTATTTTAAAGGTTTGACATAAAGCTGAAGTCTGTGCATGACTTTGCCGCCCGGAGCAAGTTGAAGGGGGGAGCTAGCCCATCTGGCGCAGGCTCTTCTGACGGGCGTGTGCTGGAACAATATGTGGTTTGACAAATTTTGAGGCAGGTTTATGAAAAAATAACAGGGGTGCAAATGTCTTGGTGAGTGCTTGTCCACCTGTGGTGGCCAGGGGTGCCAGGCTGCATGAGTCAGGGTGCCCAGCGGGGGATTAGGAGGCATGTGTAAATCACTGCTGTCCGGCACATGTTGACTCGGCAGCGACCCAACTTGGGGGCTAGGCTCCCAGTGTGGGGTACTTGCCCTGGGCCAGGTGCCTTTGCACATGCTGACAGTGGAAGCCCCCAAGTGTATGGAGTTGCTTGTCTGTGGAGGAACATTTGTGCCCCCCGAGACCCACCAGACATGGCCATGTCTAGGCTAGTGGCTTCCTCTGTCTTCACTCTGAGAAGGGGATGATGGGTGTCAGCTCACTGGGGCTGAGCTGAGCAGAAGCCTCTGTGTCCAGTCAGGAAAGCAGTACTGCAGCTGCAACCACCTGACCTCCGCTTGGAGGTCTCAGCTATTTCTTTCTGTCTCTGTGCCTTAGTTTCCCCATCTCAGAAGCAGAGGTGGCACCAGCACCAACCCGAGGGTCTCAATGAGGAGAAACAAGCATGCCTGGCATTTGGGGGCATAGGGAGTGGTGACTCCACTTGTTCTGCCCATTGCCCCACCACCCATCTGCCATGAGGTTTCGTTTCACCCTGCAGTAGATGGTTTGCAGGGAGGGAAGGCTTTTGCCCAAGCCTCTCATTGGCCCGTGTGGCTTCAACTTGCAAGTCTTATGTTCCTGCTCCTCTTCCTTCTCCCCAAGTTGCTGGAACCCTGGCCAGTGGGTTTCTTCTGAGATTGTTTTTTGGGGTGAGGAACTTTGCTAGGGGGAAGGCCAGCACCTGCAATATGACCCCTTCTTTGGGGATTTCCTCAAAGTGTATGTGTATTGGGGAAGGGTGCCTTAGAACTCTGCCTGTGAGGAGTGTTGTCACCCATCACACGCATTTTGAGGAGGTAGAGATGGTCCCCACTTAGAAACCAGGGGATTCTGCTAGTTGGGCTGAACCTACCTATGCCTGTGTAGGTTGGGGTGAGTGGAGTACTGCTCATGTCATGTTGTCCCTCTATAGAAGTAAGCACTGCCTGCATGGATCTGGTTGTCCCCTCAGCCATCCCTGGAGAGTTGGACGGTAGCCACTCCAGATCCAAATCTTGAGCTGCCCCCTCTCAGCAGCTCGCTGTCCTTGTGACCAGAGGAAGCTTCTTCTAGCTTGTAGCTGTCAGTCTCGTCTTCATCAATAAAACCCATGAGGTCCATGGTTCCGTGCCAGCTCCGAGAGCCTGAGCGTGCAACTGAAGGCAGCTGGGCTGTGGCTGCAGACAGTCAGACATGCTCCTGGTAGGGCTTTCTGGAGGAAGGGGCATGCTGGTTGCAGGAGGCTGGAGAGCTTGACCAGAAGGGGAGATGGGGCAGAGCACAGCCTGGCAGGGGCCGCATGTGCCAAACCTTAGACCCAGAATGATCTTGCCATGGTGGGAGTCTGGAGGCCACACAGTAAAACAGTTTGTAGACAGGGAACAGAGGGCCACTAGTGTCATGCTTGTCAGCATGCGAGTTTATTGATTCCTTTGAGGGCTAGGAGGAGACACAAGCTACCAAGGTCACAAAGCAAATAAGTGGCAGTGTGGGTACTGGCCACCAGGCTGCCCAGCCCTCCTCCAAGCTCTGGGATGCTCACTTACAGGCCCGGTACAGGCCCACGTGCCGCCAGCTTTATTAAATTCATATTTCCACCTTCATTCCACACAAATATCTGTATTTACCATCAAGCTCGGCAGTATTTATTTTCTAAAGTAGTTCTGTTTAAACAAGGAGTTTCTCTCTTAAATTCATCCACTCCAATTTCCTGTGGACCCCAGCCCTCCGCTGAGCTGACATTAATCATTTGCATGACTGCAGACCCCGTGGCCACTGAAGGCCTCCGGCAGGCAGCAACCACAGTGCCAGGCTTCACTGTGGCTTCTCCTGACTCCTCCAATTAAAGCGGGGAACACTGGACACTTGGTCCCTGCCAGAGTGACCAGAGATGCAAGGGGGCTTGTGGACGGGGGCAGGACAGGCTCCTATTCACTCTATCCCTTTCTTGCTCCTTCCTTGGAGTTCAACCGACTCCAGCAGACTGTCCTATCTCATGCTGGCTGCACTGAAGAAGCTCTGTGCGCTGCAGCGCATCCATAAGATGTAACACCACAGGCCCCTGCTTTATGCCATGGACTTAGCAGGTTACTACACCTGGTGCACAGAGGTGACTGTTATGTTGCTATTGTTTTTCTGGGCCATTTAGTGACAGATGGGGTGGGGACTGGCCCACATCAGGTGCCCTGCGGGAGTCCTTCCCACTTCTGCCCAGACTCCTTCCCTTGGCAAGACTTCCTAGAAGCATTCACTGCCCTGGCTTTGGCCTCCACCGAGGAGGCGGGACATGCAATGTGAGTAGCAGGGTCCCTACTTCCACCTAACGCAGCTGAGCCCTCGGGCTGCTCTGGGCCCAGGCACCCTGCCTTTTGTGGCCCGTGCTGTGCCCCACTAGGCATCTCATGGCACAGTGTGCTGCGACAGCCAGTGAGACCTTGTCGGAGGAGAGGGTGTGGAATGTTGAGTTCTGAAAGACAGTGACGGATGGCGGTGATGTTAATAACTGTAACACATCAAGAAAGGTTCACTGTATGCCCAGTGTGCCCGGAACCCTGCCCTGCACTGTGGACACACGGTCTCACCGAACTACATTAACTCACTGTGCCCATAAGGACACCAAGGTAGGGATGGTGACCATTTGCCTGTAGACTGCATAGCTGGTACGTGGTGGAAATGGGGACTTGGGACAGCTGGCCAGGGATCCCTGTTGTATCAGCTCCTGCCTGGGGGACCTCTACTCTGTGGCCTGTGTGAGGAAAGGACAGAGCCTTGGGCTGCAGTACCAGCAGATTGTCTCTAAGGGGATGAAAATTTTGGAAAGAAAACTGGGGTGCTATGCCCAGAACAGTGCTCTGGACTCTGACCAGCCTAAGATCCTGTGTCCACTGTGAGGGAAGGCCAGCGACACAATCTCCGGGTTAATTCTGTGGATAGGGATGCACACTGCCTGCTCAGCTTCCTCTGCTTGTGGCTCCACTCTGCCCCCTCCCCCACAGAGCGCTTCAAGCAAACCTCCGACAGAGCTGTTTCCTTCCAAGGGCCTCCCTCTGAACCGGCCTTTAACAACACCACTCCATTAGCACGCTTAACAAAGCCAGCGATCATTCTTTAAGATCGTCTAATGCTAGACTGGCATCCAAACTTCCCTGATCGTTTCAAACGTGTCTTCTTAGTATTGTTGGTTTGATGCAGGGTTTACTGGGCTGTCAAAGGCCTCACAGTACTGGTGGCAATCTTCGCTGCGCTGTGTCTCAGAGCCCAACCTGCCCAAACGCGCAGGAACGCTCCCCTCCTCACTTCCTGGTCTATTCAGTCACCCCGCTATTGACAGAGCCGCATTTAGGTGGGTCCAGAGCTTTGCTACAAAAACAAGGCTGCAATTAACATTCCTGCTGAGCCTCCTGTGTGTTTTTCTGGGGACAATGGCTTGATTGTAGCAGCCACTTCCCCTCTCTGAGCCCTGGTTTCATCTTGGTGAGGTGCAAAGGCCCGGATTCAGTCAGTACCTGATATTGTAGGGCGAAGTTCTAGTCGCATACCTGAGCCCACCTTTTTCTGAGCAATAAGGTGGGAGATGGTGCCTTACCCCAGGAAGGATGTCCCATCATGGTTTCTGGTCCTCAGACTCAGTAGGAACACAGGTGGAGGTGAAATCCTAGGGACAGCAGCGGGTCTGTCACCACACTGCCCAGAGAGGAGACCAGGGAACTGCCACAGAGAGAGCTGCACTGCGGATGGTGAGGGAAGTTGGGGGCGGCGGTCAGTGTGGAAGGGGGTCCTTCTCCCTCCTCCTGTTGAAGGCAGAGAGAGCATTCAACAGACGCGGGGGCTCCACAACTGTGGTCACTTCTCTAGCTTCAGTGTCCTCATTTTTGACATGGAGTAGACACAACGCACCCTTCCTGGGATTGTCAGTGCAAGAATGAGATGCATCACGCCAATGTGTCTGGTACACAGGTGCCCAAATAAATGTCATCTCCCTTGGCTTCACCCACAATGGGCACCAGACTGACAATTCAGTACCCAAGGTGGCCTAGCTTGCGTGGATGGACCCTTGTGCTCGGCCCACAGCAAGAAGAGGGTTCTTCAGGGTGATGTCCAGGATGTGGGAGCTTACTTTGCTTGCCTGAGTCTCTACCTGTTGAGAACCCCATAGGGGAAACACCCCTACTGTGGTCACAAGCGCTGGCTGGTAGGTACAAGTGGGGCTTCTCCCAGTGTAGATGACAACACCCAACCTCAAGGCCTTGCTCTGTGCTGGGTCCTTCCAAGCTATACATTCTTTCTGAGTATGTTTTTGACAATCCTAGATCAAGAATGCTGAGTCGGCAGGACAGAGGCGAGTGGTAAGGCTCACAAAGGGACTCACAGTTAAGGGAGAGCCAGGACCAACCCAGAGATAGGCCTCATCCACCAGGTGCTGGGGACACCAGGCATAGTCACCTGAGTCTCTGGAGGGGATGCCCTGCAGGGTCAACCAGGAGGTGAGCCATGAGGAAGCGACAAGGAGGTTAGCACTGGCAGGCAAAATTTCCTGCAAGCAGCTCTAGTTAGGGGAACATGAGGAAACCTTGCCTGTGGCTCAGGCTGGACTGGCAACCCCTCACTTCCAGCACCCAAGGGAGGTCAGAGTTGGGCTGTGCCTGCTGATCCCACCGCCCAGCAGTTGCTCTGTGTCAGGCTTTTCCTTCTCAACAGAATGGCTGTGGGACCACAGAGATGAGGTGACCCCCTTGGCTGTAGTCTCATGAGTCACAGGGGTTGGTGGGAAGAGCTGCAGCAGGCAGCCTAGAGCTTCCTGCAAAAGGGCAGGTTGGAGGGCAATGGGAGACAATCAAAGTTGCTTCAAAATGGCGAAACTGAGGCTCAGAAAGCCAAGTGAGTCTGGGGAGGGGATTGGCTCTTGCTCTGAGCAGGACAGTGGGCTCCACACTGCCCAGTCTCCACGTTGGAGCCCTGGGAGCCCCACAGACCTGGCGCTGCTTTCTAGACACTTGGGTTCAACAGCGCATTTGGGGCCTAATGGTGCAGAGCAGCGACACCCTTGCTCTTTGATTTCAGGCTCCCACCTGCTCCAGGTTTGTCACCATGAGCCAGGCAGCACACACTCATGAAACCAATGCCAGAGTTTCTGTGACTTTCACATCCACAGGGACCTCTGGCATCCATGGGTGAGGTCATGGCCACAGCCCAGGGGAGCATGCTGCAGCTGTCCTGGCTCCCTATAGCCCTGCGCCTGTCTTGGTGGGCAGGTCCCTGTCCAGGATAGCTCTCCGCCCCCGCCCATCACATTCTTTTTCTCTGACAACTCCTTGGCGCAGGGCAGGTGGCAGCCCAAAGCCCCAGTGGCAGGCAGACAATGGGCAGGGATTAGGCCTGAGTGACAGGCCCGCCAGAGCCTTGGTGCATCACTAGTGGGGCTGCCCTGAGCATTCGTGGGAAGGGCCAGGCATCTGTCGGTGCAGGGTGGCCCAGCCATTTGGCTCTGCCCCAAGATGGCCCCTGGCCCCTAGCACTCTGAGGCTGTCTTCCACTAGAAGCCTGGTGTCTCAATGCACCACCTTGCTATCCTGTGTCTACTGCATGCCTCCAGTGTGACAGTGTCACTCTTCATATAGTAGATGAGCAAAGGGAGGCTTCCTGGCCACTGTGTGCACACAAATGCCTGTGGAATGAAGGCTGGTGGCTAAGGTTCCCCAGTAGGAAGGCAACAACGACCAATTAGGTTTCCTGGGACACAGCAAGAGACACTCCAGGTTCCCTGGGGCTGAAATGCTAGGGTCACAATGCTCCAGGAAGAGAGAGGGTATCAAGGTTGCCAGGATGTGGCAAAATATAGGAGTGGGCTGGGACTGTACTGTTAGGGGGCTTTGGGGTGTGCCATTGCACAAGGACCCTGGGTGTCTATCTATCCAGTGGAGCCTGGGGAACCCCATAGCAGGTGAGCTTCAGCTGTGATGGGGACAGGAGTTCCACTGGCCTGAGACCCACTGAGCTGGAACAGGAGGGTGCAAGATGAGCCACTGCCTGGGGATGGGGGGTGGGGGACTGGGCTTTCCTTTACCCATTTTGCCATGGCCCTGCTATCCTGTTCTGTGTCAGAGGATGGCGGTTCCCATCTCCTTCTCTGTGGCAGGTGGCAGGGTTTTGTGCCATGAAATGCCTGTGGCACACACTCTCTTGTCTTCCTGCTTTCTCCCCTCCTCCTCTGATGGACTCAGAACCCCTCACAGCTGAGGAACATCCACTTAACACCTGAAACGTAGGGGCTAAGCACTCTGTCTTCAGAGTCTTGGATCTCCAGGGAGCCTGTGACTAGCCTGGCCTGATCCATGAGGAAGCCACTGGAGCTCAGAGAGACACTACAGATGCAGGGTGTCCTCTGAGACCCAGAAAGCTTAGTGGCCATCAAGCCTCTTCCTTCCCTGACTCCTCTTACCCTCCCTATCACCCAGCTGGCAGGAGAACACTGCGGCAGACCTGGGTCCTGTCCCTACCAGCCTGTCTTCCACCAGACTCCTAGGAAGAGGAGCTCGAATCCTATGCCCTATGTAGGGCGAGCCACTCTCTAGGTCAAGATGATTGTTCCAGGCCATGGCTTCCAGTGTAACAGGGATTTGATGATCTGACTACCACAAAGACAGGAGCCACCCAGCCTCATCTCCAGTTAGCAGCTCCTGGGTCAGCCAAGGATGCAGACAGGCATTGCAGGTTAGGGGCATAGCAGTGGTGATGTAGCCATGACACAGGCCCCATGCTCCTTCACCCCCTGCTGGGTGACCTTGCAGCCCCCCCCCCCCACCCCACGTACACACAAGTGAAGTCTAGGTACTAGCTCCTGAGTTTGACTACTCATTGGCTTTATTAAAACTGCCTTGGTCCTGGGTCATATAGAGGTAAAATAAGATGGTACCTTTGCCCCAGTGATTGACACCAGCACAGAAGAGGGGTGAGCACGGTTCTATCATGTGCAGATGCCCAGCTCCTGGTGGAGACGCACCTCCTCCTTGTTGTCCACAGACTCATTTGGTTGCCGGTGTGAAGGGATTTTGCTGCTGTAAAGTTCCTGTTATGATTCTGGCTTAAAATGGCCCTTCAGAGCTGGCGAGACAGCTCAGTGGACTAAGTGCCTGCTTTGGCAAGTGCAGGGACCAGGGTTCGATCCTGGTCCTGCATGCCATGCCAGCCCCACCCCCAGGGCACACTGAGCCAGCATACAAGTTCAGGCGTGGTGGCCCACACCTGTAATCCCAGCACTGGGGAGGTTGAAAACAGTAGAATCACTCTGAGTCCAAGCTACGTAGTAAGACCCTGTACCAAATACATAAATGAAAAATAAATAAGTAAATATAAAATGACCCTTCATCTCAAGTGTTAGAGTGGGGCACTGGATCAAGGGGCTCTACTTGTATTAGTAGACTGAGCCTGATGACTTCAGGGCTAACTGTGACGTTAAGAGGTGAGATCTGGTTGGAAGTGGTGTGACACTGGGGTGGGCCTTTGGAGGGTATTCCTCTGTCTTAGTCACTTTCCTAATCATTGAGGCATAATATAGGACACTCACAGTTTAAAGGAAGTAGATGTTTACTTGGGTTCACGTTTTAGTCCATAACCTGCTGGCTCCAAGGCTGGCCAGCATGGTGAGAGAGCAGCTTAATGCATGGTAGCAGGAAAAAGAGAGGAGGGCCAAACCAGAGAGGGAGATGCCCTTCTATGTCACACTCCAGTGACCAGCCTCTTCTGGAGCCCATCTCCTAACAGCAAGCCACCCATAAACCCCCACAATCTAGTTACCCTCCAAAGCCACACTCTTAAGTACAAGAGACTTTAGAAGGATAGCTAGATATAAACTATAGCAATCTCCCTCTCTGTTTTCTTCCTACATCCTCTGCTTCCTGGCCACAATGAACTAATCACTTTGTTCCACTGTGCCCAGGAGTCAATCAACATGGACTGAATCCCCTGAACTGTGAGCCGAATGGAAGCTCTCCTCCTTTAAGTTGTAGGATTAACTGAGAGATGAACCGGATGGATCAGACCTGAGCAAGAGAACCTCTTCAATCCACGTCCGACCGATACCAGAGACAAAGGTCGAGGCCTAGAAGGGGAAGAGAGGTTCATTGCAAGGAAAAGCCTCCAATTGCTGGCTTTGAAGATAAGAAGCCTCTTGATAAGAGATAAGGTTCAGTAAGCCTGGAGGAACCAGGATCACAGTCTTTTAGCTTTAAAGATGTGAATTCTGCCAAAAAGGAGGAGCTTAGAAAAAAAATTCTGCAGGGATTCCGTACGTAGACTCAGCCTGGTTTTCAACTTCATTCAATTTCCTTAGATCCTGAGCAGAGTCCAGCCTCACCTGTCGGGTTTCCATTGCACCGCGGTGGAAAATGAATCCAGAAGCCATGCCGAGCCAGCGAGCTCTGGGCCACTGGGTCATTCACTACAGAGATAACCAGTGGATACCCAAAACCTTCATAAAGTAAAAGTAGATTTCAGCCAAGGTTCATGTCTAAGAGCCACCATGAAGATGCCATCTGATCATTTTATATGGCAGAGAATGAGGGTTGGAGAGGTTGGACAGGCTGCCGGCAACACACAGCCAGGCATTGGCCCAGTTGCTTTGCACAGAAGGCGACCGTTCCTGCAAGTGAGGGGAGAATGCAGTTGGTGCTTTGTGTGTGGGGAGGAACATTGGAGCTCCCTGCCGCCCATCCTTCCCTCTAGGTCCTCCCCCAATGAGGAGGGAGCCGGGAGTAATGCTGTCACTTGGAAAGCATCAGACCACACGAGAAACCAATTTTTTGCTTCCACTTATGTTAAAATAAAATAAAATAAAATAACCCTAAAGCATTTGAAGTTCTGCCCATGTTGGCTGCCTTCCCTTGGGAGCTGGGTTGGGCCCAGTCCAGGTTTTTCCTAGAGGAGACTGGCCCTGGGGATGTTCACTGACCCTGAGCCATCAGCCTCATTCTCATCCTGGCCCTGCTCATTGCTGCAGCAGCTACTGGCAAATGTAAATAAACTGTACTAGAAAACTGGGGTCCGGAGCATCCATCCTTCATCCTCGAGATATGAGAACAACAGAAATTGAGAGCTGTCAATTCTGAGGGACATTTGTAGGCCAGAGAATTTCAGGTTGGTGCTGTGCATATGGGGACATGTCTGTAATCCCAGCACTCTGGGAAGCTGAGGTGGGAGGATTGCAAGGTTTAGCCCAGCTGCAGCAACTTGGGAATTTAGAGGAACCTTGTCTCAGTAATTATAAATAAAAAGGGCTGGGAATATAATTCAGTACAAAGTCCCTGCATTCAATTTCAGATTGGGAGTCCACCTTTTCCTTCTTCCCATGTAAGGAAGGTCTGTGGCCACAGAGGGAATGTCAGCATGCTCTGCCAGGGCAGGGATGCACCCCAGCCCCTCTCCACTGGAGCAACCACCCCCTGTGTCCCAGGATGTGAGGGCCACTTCCAGTGGGGATGGCTCCCTTGTCCACTCTTTGCCACAGGCCCTGGGTATACCCTAGGGAAGTCCTTCCCCCTGGCCTAGCTACATATTTTTAAGTGGGCTTCTGGGGCTCTGTTCTCTTCTGGTGCCACATGCAGCCACATCCAGCCTGCAGAGGGTCAGGAGTGCCAGACTGTCTTAGGTCCTTTTTCTGCAAGGCATCAGCCCTAGCCACACACATTTTGAGGCATGATTGCAGAGATCTGCCTTTTTTCTTCTTTGCTTTCTCCCCCACACTTTTTTCCCCACCTTGTTCCTTCTTACTCCTTCACTGTGTGCCCCCTCCATTCTTGTACGAAAGTCTAAGCCCCTAGTGCCATAGAAGGCATTATTTGGGTCAGGGTATTTAAGAGGTGGCAAAGTTTAAATGAGGTCAGTGGGTAACTGATCCAGTATGACACAATATGCTTTATTATAGCAGCTCTACAAATTCTGTCTCTGTGTGTCTATGTCTGTCTGTCTGCCTGACACTGTCCTCATTCTCTTGATTTCGGGTCACCTTGACAAGGTTGGCTTTCTGTGGGACCACTATCTGGAATCAGATGTGCCTACATTCTCATCTTGTCTAGTCAATTTGATGTAAAAGCTCAGTCAGATTTCGCATTTGTATCCTACCAGCTCACTTCTGTGTGAACTGAGAAACAGCTCCCTGGTCATGCAACTCATTCAGGCCTGGAGTTCTGGGCAATTCCTCTTCCCTGCCCTGCTTGCTGTCTCAGCAGCTCCTTCCTGTGCTCCTTTCTGCCCACAGTGCCACCCTGCACACCACTGATGGTGTCCTCCTTGTCTGCTGAAGCCACACAATCCCTAGGTGAGCTCTGGCTGCCACTATAACCAAAAGGTTTCCATCCCTCTGGCCTCCAAGAGGTCAGATCACCCTCCTCTCCACTGCACTCCTGCAGGCCATCCTTGTCTCACTGTAGCTGCTTTGGGCCACCACACTATTTCTGGGTCCAAGCTGGCCCCTGGAAGGTTCCATTATAGGAACAAACAATTTGACTTTCCAAGCTGACATTGTGAGGGCCTATTTCTCACACGCTGGCTGGAGGGGCACTGCTCCTCACAGCTCACTTAGGATCCTGGGCTCCATCCTCAAGTGGTGTCATGTGACCTTTGGGCTCTAGTGCAGAGGCCAAAATAGCCCAAGGTGCAAGCCAATTCCTGTTTGCCAAACCTGGCTGGAGGCACAGCATTAGCCCCATCTGCATCTGCTCCTAGTGTTCTAGGGCCAAGGCTACCTTCTACCTCCCCGCTGCACATCTCCCCCTGGGAAGCTGGGGCTCAGCTCTGAATCAGCTCAGACACAGGGAAGCAGAGGCCCTTAGGGAGGTCTGGATGTGGTTGCCACCCACTGGCTGCTGCATTCACCGGGCTCCTGCCTGCCACCTCAAGGCCTTTGTCTCCAGGGAGGTGGCTCTGCAGGTCCTGCCTCCCCTCTTCATTTAGCTCTGCCTCACAGTGCTTTGAGCCCCTGCAGCTGAGGTGGCCCATGCCTCCCTCACAATACACAAAGCCCATCACAATGTAACACCTGCTAAAAGCTGAGAGTGCTGGCCTCCCAGAAGGGGGCAAAGAACACCCTGTGAGCTGCCTACAGAGGAGAGGGGCTGAGGGCTTGGAGGAGGGGCTCCACTAGGGGGAGCCACGGGGTGGGAGGGGTCTCCACACCTGGGCCCACCACTGAGCAATTTGCTTCTGCCCAGCTACCTCCAGGTTCTTGTCTTGTCCTAGGACCTGTGCTAGTTTTGTGCCCTCCCCTTAAGCCAAAGACCAGGGGACAGGGCCACTCAGGTTCACAGTTGCCAGGAGGGCAGAAGTGAGAGCACTTGGAAGGCTTCCTGGAGGAAGAGACAGAAGAGCTACCACTGAGCTGGAGGAGCTTGCAAAGAGCTGGGGTAGAGTCTAAGGGAAGAAAGCACAATGCAAGGGGAGAGGGGCCCCTGGCCTTTTGGTAGTGATGTCTCCTCTTGTGGTCCTGACACTAGCTCCTGCCAGGTTCCTAGCAAGCTTGCTTGCTTCCTGCCGCAGCAGGCCTAGTGTCCCCCATCTGTAGTAAGTGCCATTGAACATGGCCCTCTAGTGCTCTCCCACTTCCCTGGGTACCTTGTTCTCATGGCTCTAACCTTCCCAGGAGCCTGAGATCAGGCCCCTCTGGGTCTCCTATGCCTGCCTAGTCCCCACCTGCAAAGAAGAGATTCACCCACCCTCTGGCCTCCCTGAGGCTGCGGAAATAGCCCATTACACCGGTGCCGATAATGGCCCCACAATTGAATTAAGAGAGTTCATGGGAAGCCCAGGCATGAAATCCGTTTCCGTGAAAGTCCAAATTTGGGACAGTGGTGGGGAATGAGCAGGGAGGGCTGTGGGTCCACCAAAAACACCCACCTCCTGCATTTGTTTCCAATTCTCTCGTCCAGGCTCCATGGCTCCCTCCCCACTTGCCCAAGGACCTTGGGCGGAGGGCCAGACACTGTTCATAATTCTTTCTCATTAATGGGTAATTTCCCCTCATGTGGAGGGAGGAGAAGGGAACCCAAGTGGGGGGAGGCAGGCAGCACTTGCTCCTAGGGCCTAAAGCCAGCGGGTCAGATGGGCATAGCCTGGGCACTGCTGTATCAGCAGACACAGGCACCTCTGTAGGGCCCCATCAGTCTGGCGCTTGAGTCCTGTGGACAGACAGAGGAATTGTGGCCCAGGGGAATCTTGGCTTGTGAGTGAATTCCCTGTACTTCATAGATGCCGGAAAATGTTTGTAGTACATGGGCGAGAAGGGCAGAGGGCCCAGCAGAGGCACAAAATGGTCCAGTTCCCAGGTCAGGTTGTAGAACTAAAATCATTCGTTCACTATGGGAAAAAGAACAGGGTGAGGTGGAGGGGCTGGGATCTGACTATCCTGGGTGGGAATCTCCATCTATCTCAAGAGCTTAATGAAACTGCCTTCCCCATGTAGGACTTGGTTTCTCCACCGGTACTTAGGGGTGTTTCACAGAGGGCATCTGTACTTTGCAAGGTGAACTAGACCACTGTGGGCTGTTGCCTGCTCTAGGGGACAGGATTCCAGACCCTAGGATATCTGTCCTTGATCAATGCTATCCCTTGGGAAACCATCACAGCAGCAATGTCCAGAAAGTGGGTATCAGCAGCCCTGACTGGTCACTGTCCCCTGTGGGTGCCAGTGTGCTGCAAAGGGCCCACCATCTCTCCAGGTGGGAGCAGGTGGGGGGAGCAAGGGAGACCTCATAGGAGAGCCAGGAAGGGTACCTATGAAGGGTGGACACATGGCTCACCTTCCTCCTCTTGGGTCTCCTAGCCCCAGGGCAGATGTAATAGAGAAGCCAAATCCTCTGCCCAGAAATGCATGTCCCTGAAATTTCATTAGCCTCTGGATCTGAGGTGATTCCCCAGTGAAAGCCTAGGCCTTGACCTTCTCCTTGACTTTTAGCTCTGCTCCAGCCCCAGACTAGCCCAACGCAACTTTGCTGTCAGAGGGACCTAGGTGTAAGGGTACTGTAACAGGAGTCATCCAGGCTCAGACCCCACAGGAGGGTAGAGTCACCCTTGGTAGCATGGGACAGGTGTGATGAGCCATGACACACTGGGGGCCACTTTGAGACCAGCTGGGGAGGTCCCACAGTGGCAGCAGCTGGGGAAATAGCTTCCAGTTGGGAGCAGTTCCTCTCACACAGCCCCCCATCCTTGAGGGATGTGGCCATGGGTAACTAAAGGGCCCAACATGAAGCTAATCAGGAGCAAGCAGCAGACACGCAGAATTCTCAGGAGTTCAGTGTGCCGGGTGGGCGTGAGCACTCAGCACAGGTTGGGATGTGTCAATCACTGCCCAGCTGTTTGTCTAACCTCGCAGAGTGTGTTTTCTCTTTATTAGCAGAACACAGATAGGGAAGCAGATCTGCCTGCAGATGTGAGGCTGCAGGAATTCATCCTCCCAGCAAAGTAGGAAGGGAGGTAGGAGGGGAACTCACCCGCCAGTCCAGGACCCTTGTGCAGACTCCTGATGGGGCTTCTCTCCTTGCTGACCTTGCTTGCTTGTGCCTGGCTCCAGGCAATGTGTTCTACAGAAATCCTTTCTGCATCCTTGAAGGTCCTCAGGGGGACTGCAGTGCTGGCTGCTTTGCACGTGTAGTGCTGGGGCTGAAGGGGGAGGTGACACCCGCCCCCAGAACCACACAGAGCCAGGGCAAGAGGAGAATGGAGCTGGAAATGATTCTGCTCCTTATCTGAACCCCTTCGGTCCTCTGGTCTGATCCAAACCAGAGTCATGGCCTCCTTGGCTTCTCTAGCTTCACTCGAAGTAGTCCCGTGCCTTTGTCCTCTTATGCTAATTGGAGGTCAGCGATAGTTTCTGTAAAAGGCTGGAGAATACATACTTGGGCTTCTCCAGTCACCCTGGCTCTGTGATGGTGACAGAACTTGCACTGCGAGGCAGTCAATGCTCTACCCCAGAGCTGTGCCCCAACCCTCAATTCTGCTTCAGTAGTGTGAAAGCAATTGCTATTAGATGCAGAAACAATCAAATTGTATTTACAAATATAAGGGCAGGCTAGTTATACTTGGCTTGTTATAACTAGCTTGTTATTGTTGGCTAAATGGGCCAACTATGCTAGACTGACTTAAAAATAATCTCAGCTTCTTGAAGCTATTTTTTTTTTCTTTTTGGGGGGTATCGAGGATTGAACTCAGGACCTTGTGCTTGCCAGGCAAGTGCGTATTCTGCTGAGCTATATCCCCTGTCCATCTTGACCTTATTTCTTGACTTGGGGTCCTATGATAACGTCAGTATGGACTGGGTGGTTTAAGCAGCAGGCATCTGTCTCGCAGTGTTCCAGAGGCCGAAGGACCAAGATCAAGGTGCTGGCAGGTCTGGTGTGTGAGGACTCTTCCTGGCTTATAAACAGGCTACTTTTCATTTTGTTCTCACAGGGCCAAAAACAAACAAGAAGCATGCATTTGCTTTCTCTTCTTTTGAGGACAGTGCTAGACCCATTCATAAAGACTCCATCCTCCTCACCTCACAGAAGTCTAAAGACCCCACCTCCTAATTCCATCACCTCAGGGGCTCAGATTTCAACCCCAGAACTGGGGGAAAGCATTCAGTCCACAGGTCCTTCCTGTACCCACACCCACTGCAGTGGGGTGATGTCCCACCCCGAATCATGACTGGCCTCACTCTCCCTTTGTGGCCAGAAGAATACAGTGGCATCATCAATGTACCAGTCCCAAACCCAATCCTCAGAGGACTGGCACACTCCATCCTCTCCCTAAGTACCCAAGATGCCAACTAGCCTGGACTACCCAGTTGGCGGGTGAGAGTCTTGTGGAAGAGAGGGGAGTGACACCAGCTAAGGCCATCTTGGAGCAGCCTCAGCTAAAGTGTGGGAGTGGTCAGTCAAGGTGGGCAGGGTAGGGAGCTCCTTTCTCTGGTGCCTGAGTCAGTCCTGCCAAGATGAGACACTACTCAGCTGCCCTGTCCCCTATACAGTGATGATGAATGTTTTCTGAATTTTGGGGTGGCTCGTACAGCAGTAGTTCACCGATACTGTTTGTACTTCTTTACCTTGGTCAGACTCATCATTCTGATCCAGAGATTTGACTGAAGCTTTCCTCAGCTCAGGAACCTTCAAGGGCTCCTTTATCATCCCCAGCATGAAGAACAAACTTCAATTTGCCATTCAATGCCTGCTATGGTTTAGATAAATATGTCCCAAAGGTGCCTGCATTAAATTCTTAGTCCCCAGGGTGGGGCCTCATGGGAGGTCCTAGGGTCACTGAGGTTGTCAGGCCTTGGTCCCTGCCTCTTTTTCTCCTGCTTCTTGGCTGACAAGAAGAGCAGTTTTGTCTACCATGAGCTCCTGGCATGATGCGCTGCCTCATTGAGGCCTGCAGGAATGTGGCTGCTGATCTCTGGCTGGAACTTCCAAAATCGTGAGTCAGAATAAACCTTTTCTCTGTGACTGTCTCAGGTATTTCATAATAGTGACATGAAGCTAAGACAGGACTCAGGGGACCATTGTCCTAGCTCTGCTCCACCAATGCTCGGTTGCCAGGTCAGGAAGCTGGGAAGCTGCCAAGCAGGACCCCAGAGTTAGCTTTGCAGCTGGGATGTGGCCTGGGACACTAAGTCTGTCTTTTCTGTGTTCTTATTTTTTGATGAGCTGGAAGCTTTGCTGACAACAGAGAGAAGTTTCCTGAACCTCTGGCTGGCCAATTCCAAGAGAAAGAAGAGGTCCCACCTGGGAATGCACCTCTCAAATGCAAAGGAACTCAGCCAGAGCCTCAGACCCCCACCTCCTCTAGGGGGCCACATACTCTGGCCTTCTGTCACCTTCCCTCACCAACTCAGGGCCACAGAACAGCCATCAGAGCCTTTCTTCCAAAGAGATGACTCACCCCCTGAGCTGGTTTGCTTGCTTCCCCTTCTTGTTCCTGTGTGATTCATGCAAAGGTTCTCCCCCGAGTGATGGTGATGCCTCCCGGTGCTTCCATGCACCCTGCTCAGAATGTCCTGCCTCCTGCTTCCAGGCACCTGTGAGGGCAAACACTTCTTCCTTAAGACGACCACGCCCGTTTCTGTGTGTCTTACCATCCAGGGCCCCTAGAAGTAGCTGAGCAAGTCACCCCCACAGCTACACGCCTTCCTACGCCAGTATCACTGTGCTTCAGCCTTTGTGTTCTGACCGGAAGCACAGCTCTTGGCCATACAAAAAACATTTGACCTCTGGGAGCCTCATTACCATATCAGGAAGGTGGATATGGACACTGGATGATAATACAGAGAAACCGGGACCTTGAGGTCCTGACAGAGCAGGAGCTGGAGTTGCACTCTTGTCTAAAACAGATGCTGCAGAATGGTGGCCCAGTGGAAGTGCGTGTAGGGCCTCTGCTCTACTTCCACATAAAATGACACATCTTGCCCATGCAATCCTCCCATACACAGTGCTTTACTTTTTTGAAGTTTTTTTTTTTTTTTTTTATGGTCAGCTCAGCCCACCCTAGTGGCGGGACTGGCATGGCATGTGGTGCTGGGGATCGAACTGAGGTCCCTGCATGCTTGCCTAAGCTTGCCTAAGTAGGCTCTTTAGACCACTGAGCTATCTCGCCAGCCTTTTTTACAGTTTTTGAATTTAATTGTTTTTCACTGTTGAGGAACTGATCCTAGAGCCTTCACACTGAGTTATATCTTCACCTCCTTTTATTTTTTCTTTTGAGAGCAGACCTTGATAAGTCACTAAGTTGTCCAGGCTGGGCTCCAATTTAGGAGCTTTCTGCCTTAGCTTCCCAGAGTGCTGGAATTACAGGCATGTGCCACCGTGCTTGGCTGGTTAGTTACATTTATTCAGCACTAAGGATTTCAATCAGAGCCTTGCACATGTTGGATAAGGACTCTACCACTGGGCTATACTCCTAACCCCTCACTATGTTGCAAATAATCTCTAGCTTATTTTAATACCTAATACAACATGAATGGTATATAAATATTTGTTATACTATATTTTAAAGGAAATAATAACTAGAATAAGTCTGTATATATTTAATGCAGATGCAATTTTGTTTAAAATATTTTAGATTTGAGGCTAGCTGAGTCCACAAATGTGGAACGTATAAATATAGCAGTCCAAACACATACATACATATATGCATACATACATACATATATGATATAGTGATATACTATATGTAATTTAACAGATGTATTGGTTGAATTACAATGAAATCCATTCATTTCTAATGCACATTTCACTGATCCTTTTTTATTTTTTGGTACTGCGAATTGAACTCAGGACCTTGCACTTGCCAGCCAGGTGCTTGTGCCATTGAGCCATATACCCAGCCCATGTATTATTTTATAATATTTAAAATTATAGCATACAGGGCCAGCCAGATAACTAAGCAGACTAAAGTGCCTGCTTAGGCAGGTGCAGGGACTGGAGCTCAATCCCAGTGTGCCATGTCAGCCCCACTCCCGGGGCCCTCTGAGAGGGTGACTAAGAGTGAGGGTGGCGGCGCACTCCTGTAATCCCAGCTCTTGGGAGGCTGAAAACAGGAGGATCACTATGAGTCTGATCTGTGTAGTAAGACTCTGTACTACATACATTAAAAGTAAATAAATAAAAACAATAAAAGTATATATAGCCACTGAATCCCTGCTAGTGTACAACTCAGAGACATTAAATACATGCACAGTATTGTGCAATGATCATCATTATCTATTTCCAAAATACTTTTTGTCATTTCAGTCAACTGGGACCATTAGACACTGATTCCCCATTCTACCCTTACAACCACCCCCAGAAACTTCTAGTCTACTTTCATTCTCTATGAGTTTGACCAGACTTTATGTTTCATGTCTGTGGCATCATACACCGTGTTTTGTTTTTTCTCCCTGGCTCATTTCACATAGCATCATGTTTTCAAGGTTCATCCACAGGGTATCATGCACCACAGTGTCATTTAAGGCTGAGTAATTTTCTGTTGTACAATAATTTTCTGTTGGGTTTATGTGGTGTGCATACATATTTTGTTTACCCATTCATCTATTGATAAACACTTAATGTTATCTCCACCATTGGCTATTATGAATAGGATTTCAATGAACATTGACATAAAAATACCCAAGCCTTCAATTCTTTGAAATATACTTGTGTACTTAGGAGTGGAATTTCTGGCCTGCATGATCAATTCTGTGGTTGAGGTTTTTGTGATACTACCAAACTGCTTTCCTTAGTAGCTACACTATTTTCTATTACCAGTAATAATGTATAAGGGTTTTAAATTTTCCACATACTTGTCAGAACTTATTTTCAGACTTAGTTCATTCATTTTTAGTATAGCCTTCTTTGTAGCTGTGAAATATCTTACTGTGGTTTTGACAGACACTTCCCTGATGATTAATGGTACTGAGCATTTTTACATATTTATTGGGCATTTGTCTATCTTCTTTGGAGAAATATTTATTCAACCTTTTTGATTTTTTTTTTTTTTTTTGGCAGAACCAGGAATTGAACTCAGGCCCTTGTGCTTGCCATGGAAGCGCTTATTCCACTGAGCCATCTCCCCGGCCCCAATTTTGCTATTTTTTAAATTGAATTTGATGCTGACTTATGAGAGTTATTTATGCACTCTGAATATTGAGCTCTTATCAGATATGTGGTTTGAGAATATTTCATTCCTGGGGCTGGGGAGATGACTCAGTAGAGTAAGTGCTTGCCTGGCAAGTGCAAGGGCCTGAGTTCAATCCCCACTTCTGGAAAAAAAAATTAAGATTTTTTTTAAAATAATATTTCATTCCATTTGGTAGGCTATCTTTCCATTTTTTTTTTACTATTTTTTTTTTGGCAGAACCAGGGATTGAACTCAGGCCCTTGCACTTGCCAGGCAAGCACTTATTCCACTGAGCTATTTCCCTAGCCCATTGATTATGTTCTTAAATGCATAAAAGTATTAAATATTATTGAATTCTGATTTATCTCTTTATTGTTATATTGGTTATACTTTTGATGTCACATCTATACACCCAAGGTTATGAAGATCTATACTTATGTTTTACTCTGACAGTGTTATAGTTTTATAATCCATTTTAAGTTAATTTTTGAATATTGTGTGAGGTCTGACTTCATTCTACTGCATGTAGAAATTAAGTTGTCCCAGCACATTTGTAGAAGAGTTGGCATATTTGTTGAAATTAATTTGCAACAAATATATAGATCTATTTCTGGATCTACGTATAGATCCAGTCACAATTCTGTTACATTGGCATATTCCAAAAAACAGTACCATGGTTTTTTGTTTTGTTTTGTATTTTAGGGAAGGGTCTGCAGAGTGCTCAGGGTCTCACTATTAAATCAGACTCATAATGATCTGCCTGTTTACAGCCTCCCAAGAGCTGGAATTATAGGTGTGCACCACCACACCCAGGCTCAATTGCTGTCTCAGCATGCCCAGGGGTGGGGCCAGCATGGCAGGCTTGGGGATTAAACCCCTAGCCCCTCTGCATGGTGCAGGGGCTTTAATCCCCTGAGCTATTTGGCCAGCCCCAACAGTACTATGTCTTAATTACTGCAGATTTGTAATAAATTCTGAACTCAGAAAGTGTGATTAATCCTAACCTTTATTTTCAAGAACCGTGGGCTGGTGAGATGGCTCAGTGGTCTAAAGCACCTACTTAGAACAAGCTAAGCTAAACAAAAGCACAGGGACTGTGGTTCAATCCCCAGCACCACATGCCAGCCAGCCCCGCCCCCTGGTGGGCTGAGCTGGCCACACACACACACACACACACACAAAAAAAAAAAAAAAAAAAAAAAAAAAAAAAAAAAAAAAAGAACCGTTGTGCCTCTCCGTGGTCCCTTGTAATAACACATGGAACAGAGGATTAACTTTTTCATTTCTGCACAAAAGCTAGCTGGGATTTTAACAGGGCTTGTGCTGAGCCTGTAGTTCACTTTGCATAGTGTTGTCTTCTTGACAAATTGTATTTTCCTATCTATGAATATAAGATATGTTTATGTTTATTTATACCTTCAATTTATTTCAGCAATGTTTTGTAGTTTTCTGTATTTAAATCTTTCAGAACCTTCTTGATTAAATTTACTTCCAGGCATTTTACTCAGTTAGATGCTTTTAAATTAAATTGCCTTCCTAATTTTCCTTTTTGAATGTTCATTCCTAATGTACAGAAATGCAACTGATTTCTGTATGTTGATTTTGCCTCTTGAAACTGCTGGATTTTATGTTAGTTCTAGTAGATTTCTTATGCCAACTTTAGTATCTTCTCTATTTAGAACAATATCATCTGAGAAGAGGTATTTTTCTTCCAATTTAGATGCCTTAATTCTGGCCACATAGCTCAGCGGATTAAAGCTTCTGCAAGCAGGCCCGGGGTCTGGGGGTTTGATCCCCAGGCCTGCAGTGCTGGCCCTGCCTCTGGGGCACACTGTAAACAGGCAGATCACTATGAGTCCAGTCTAGAAGTAAGACCCTTAACACCCTTTAGACCCTTCCCAAAAAAAAAAAAAGATGCCTTTTATTTCTTTTTCTTCCCTAATTTATCTGGCTAAAGCTTCCAGTACAGTGTTGAATAGAATTTACAAAAGTAGATATTATTTTCTTGATTTTGCTTTAAGAGAAACATTTTTATTCTTTTTTTTTTTTTTTTTCGGTACCAGGGATCAAAGTCAGGACCTTGTGCTTGCCAGGCAGGCACTTATGCACCTGAGCTATATCCCCAGCCCACATTTTTGTTCCTTTGTCATCTTATTAGCCATTAGATAATTATCATGTCAGGAAGTTCCCTTCTATTTCTAATTTCCTAGAAAGCCAGAAATTAAAAAATGAGTGTTTTCCACTTTTTAAAAAAATTTTATTTATTTGTGTGTGTGTGTGTGTGTGTGTGCGCGTGTGTGACCAGCTCAGCCCACCAGGGGGCGGGGCTGGCTGGCATGTGGTGCTGGGGGATTGAACCGCGGTCCCTGTGCTTTGCTAAGCTTGTTCTAAGTAGGTGCTTTAGACCACTGAGCCATCTCACCAGCCCCTGTTTTCCACTTTTTAACCATTAAAAGTATTGAATTTTGCTGAATGATTTTTCTGAGATAAGTGTGCTTTTCCTTAGTTTTTAAAACATTTTTATTTACTTATTTATTTGTATTGGCAATAAAATTACATATGGTGTACATATTCTGTGATACACGCATATAGTCTTCGTATTAGCTGTAACAATTGTCTATATTTACTTTGTATACAATAAAATGTTTTGATATGTATATACATTAGAGAATGACTAAATGATGCTTTTTCGAAGTGTTTTTTTAGATATGGTCTCACAATGTAGTTCAGACTGGGCTTGACCTCTCGTTATATAGCCCAGGACTTGAACTTGCTGTGGTCTTACCTGAGCCTCCTGAGTGCTGGGAATACAGGGCTGTGCCATCATATCTGATCTTAAATGATGATTTAACAACATTATTATCACA
Source organism: Octodon degus (assembly GCF_000260255.1). Classification (NCBI taxonomy): domain Eukaryota; kingdom Metazoa; phylum Chordata; class Mammalia; order Rodentia; family Octodontidae; genus Octodon; species Octodon degus. The sequence continues at coordinate 1,351,231 of NW_004524888.1, read as the reverse complement.
CACATCTATTTTTATGGTGAAAACACTTAAATCTGTACTCTTAGCAATTTCTTTTTTTAAAAATGTATTTAGTACAAGGTCTACAGGGTCTCACTACACAGATCAAATTCTTAGCGATCCTCCTGTTTTCAGCCTCCCAAGTGCTGGGATTACAGGCATGTGCCACCATGCTCAGTCTCAATCACCTTCTCAGTGCACCCAGGGGCAGGCTGGCACAGCACACTGGGGATCAAACCCCAGCCACTACACTCTGCCTAAGCAGGCACTTTAGTCCACTGAGCTATCTGGCCGCCCCAGCAATTTCAAGTATGCAATACATTGGCATTAACTCTAGTCACTTTGCTGCAAATATATATCTGGAATTTATTCTTGCTATCTGGACTTCATTCTATTAAAGCATTACATTGATTGATCTTCTTATGTTGGACCATTTGTATTCCTAGGACAAATCATACTTGGTCATGGTGCATATATGTGATTGAATTTAGTTTGCTATCATTTTGTTGAAAATTTGTATATTTATAAAGTCTCTTATTTTCTTTCTTGTGGTGTATTTAGCTGTCATTGATAATCCTTGGAATTTCCAAGTCTCCCTTCCTCTTCTCTTTGAAAGATTTTTTTTAAACAAGGGTTAATGTTAACTCCTTAAACACTTGTTAAAACTCACATGTGAAGTAGTTTGGTTCTGGCCTTTTCTTTGTTGGAGGTCTTTGCTTACTGATTTAGTTTTAATATTTAAGGATCTGTTCAGTTTTTTCTATTTCTTTTTGTATTAGTTTTGGCAATTTGGGTGTTTCTAGGCTTTTTGTCCACTGCCTCTGGGTCATCTACTTTGCTGATAAAAAATTGCTCATAGTATCCTCAAATGATGTTTTTATTTCTGTAAGATCTGTAGTAATGCTCCCACTTTCATTTTGATTTTTGTTATACATTCCAACTCTCTTTTTTTCTTTGTAGCTATGCAAAGCATTTTGATTTTGTTAAATTTTCAAAAGAATCAACATGTTAGTCTACTCAAACTGCTATAACAAAATACCATAACCTGGGTGGCTTCAACAACATGATCTTCTCGCACTGCTGGTGACTCAAAGTCCATGACTAAGGTTCCTTCCCATTTCACACACATTTCTGGTGTGGCTCTTTTTCTGGCTTGTAGACAGCTGTCTTCTTGCTGTTGTCCTCACATGGCCTTTCTTCTGTGCATTAGGGTACTGAGCTATTGAGAGCTGGCATATCTTTCTCTTCTCAAAAGGACACCTGTGCTATTAGGCTAGGTCCACACCCTTTCCCACATAATTTAACCTTAATTACTTTCTTAAAGACCTTATCTCCAAATATAGTCATATGGGTGGTTAGAATTTCCACATATGAACTGTAGGAGACACGATTCAGTGTATAGCAACCAACTTTTGGCTTCGCTGACTTTCTCTTTGTTTCACAGTTCTCTGTTTCATCTGTGTTAAATATTTTATTGTTTTCTTTCTTCTAGCTTTGGATTTCGTTTGTGTTCTTTTCATAGTTCCTTATGGTATGAAGTTAGGTCACTGAGGCTGGAGAGACAGCTCAGCTGCGTAGCGAGACCCTGTGCCAAATAAATAAATTTAAAGGCTTTTAAAAAGAGTTAGGCCATTGATTTGTGATCTTTCCTCACAAGTTCACTGATACTTTTTTTTTTTTTGCTTAAATTCACTATTAAAACTTACTAGTAAATTTTGCATAAATTTTGGCCCTACTTTTTTTTAGCTCCATATTTGGTTAATTCCTTCCTATAACTTATATCTTTCTTGATATGACATCTTCATGTGCAGACATCATTTTTCACATTTCCTTTAGTTCTTTGTACATGTTTCTATGGTTCCTCTGTGTGTGTGTGTGTGTGTGTGTGTGTGTGTGTGTGTGTGTGTGTGTTTAGCAGGGAGTGAGACCAGAGCCTTTACACTAGGTTACATCTTTAGCCCCTTTTTCACTTTTATATTTTGAGACAGGATCCCATTAACTCACTAGGTTCTTCAGGGTAGGTTTGACCTTGATAACTTCCTGCTTTATCCTCCCTCCCAAAGTGCTGGTGTCACAGATGTATGCCACAATAGTTTTTTAGTTAGTTGCCACAATAGTAGTTTAGTTAGTTAGTTAGTATGCCACTAACTTTTTAGTTAGTTGAGCATATTAAAGACAATTGTTAGTTTCTGTGTAATACATTCAAAGTGTAGGTTTCCTCAGAGACTGTTTCTATTTTTCTCTTTGAAGGGTCCACATTTTGTTTCATCTTGTTTTCTTCTTTCTTTCTTTCTTTTTTTTTGAATGCCTTGTTATGTTTTTATTGTTGTTGAAAATTGTAAAAGCAGGGTCCAGGGAGATAGCTCAGTGGAATAAATGCTTCCCTGGAAAATGCAAGGGCCTGAGTTCAATCCTTGGTCCTCCCCCCCCCCACACACACACACAAAGAAAGAAAATTATACAAGCAGTTTCTCCCTGGTCCTCAGCATTTGCTTTAAAAATTGTTGAAGGCTGTTGCAATACATCCTTAAAGTACTTTGCCAAAGTATTTTTATAATGACTGTATTCTTTATCATGTGTGGTCATTGAATGCTTTGGTGTTTTTTGTTTTTAAATGTATTTGGTTGTTACAGGGTCTCACTATGAAGCTCATAGTGGTCCCCCTGTTTTCAGCCTTACAGGTACGTGCCACTGTGCCCAGACTCTATGGCCAGCTCAGCCTGCCCTGCATGTGCTACCAGAGATTGAACCGTGGACTCTGCACTTGCCTAAGTTGGCCTAAGCAGGTACTTTAGTCTGCTGAGCTATCTCACCAGCCCCTGTTTGTTTGTTCTGAGACAGCATCTCACTATGTAGTTCAGGCTGGTCTTGAACTCACAATGATCCTCCTGCTTCAGCCTCCTGAGTGAACACTTCTCTTTTTTTACCTCATGTTTTATTATTATTTTGACAGAGAATTCTTTGTATGTCAGAGTTTTCAAGAAAAGAAAAGGGAAAAAAAAACCCAAAATAAAACCCTTCAAAATCAAACACCTCTCACAGTCTTTGCTGATTGTCTCTGTACTGGGGCAGCCTAACATTTAGGCAGCATAGGGATTATCTCATCAAGAAAACTGAAGTTCTCTTATGTCTTTTCTGAGCACATGTCTTATCCTACACATGTGTGTGGCTTTCTAAATTTTCCTGAACTCACAGCATTTTTGAGTGTCCAGATCTCCCAGAGACTCTCTCCAAGCTTTTCTCCTTGGCCTGAGACACTGTCCTGTCTACCTCACCTTTAATCACTTGCCTTTGGTGTCTGCGGTATGCCAGTCTGCCTTACAGCACTCTAGAGAAGTGTGTGCTGCTTTTCTGATTTGGGTTCTCAGGTAGGAGAAGCAAGGACAAGTGCCTTGCATCAGGCCTTTAGACATCTCCAGATGGATTAGCGCAGACAGGCACTACTCCGCAGAGGCCTCACAGGCTCCATCAGAACCCTGGGGAGGGTCCTACACAGAGAACTCTGGCTATTGCTGCTTGACAGTTTTCTTTTTTTTAATAATGGGCCAAAGGAAAGTAAAAATACAAACCAACTTCAAATTTCTTTTTTTACTGATTTGTTTGGTTGTAAATTTTTGTTTACTAGAGTTCTAATAAGTTTTGATAATTCTGTGGGGGATGGAAGTTTGGAGCTGATGTTGCCACCATTTTACTGATATCATTCTGTTCACCTGGTCCAAGAGGGACTCCTTGCATTCACCCTGGTCTGCATGTAGACTCTCAACAACTCATCTTCCTGGCCTCAGTGAGGAAACATCATCTATATGCTCCACAAGGGGCAAGGGCAAATATGTAAGTCAAGCTTCCTGTAGCTAATTAAATAGTGTAGTTTCTAAAAAGTTCCAGGCAGTTTATCTGACAATATCTTAGGCAGTTTGGTTTTTATAACAAAACACCATAGATGGGGAGCTTTAAAAATAGACAATTATAGGGGCCAGGGAGATGGCTCAGTGGAATAAGTGCTTCCCTGGCAAGTGCAAGGGCCTGAGTTCAATCCCCGGTTCTGCCAAAATAAATAAATAAATAAATAAATGATTATAGCTGGGAATGGCGACACACACCCCTAGTACTAGCACTTGGGAGGCTGAGGCAGGAGCATTACAAGTTTGAGTTCCACCTGGAAAACTTGCATAGACCCTCTCTAAAATAAAAAATATAAAGAGTTGGGGATGTAACAAAACTCAGTGCAAAAACTCTGGGTTTAACTTGCACTAACCTGCTCCAATACATCTATTTTTCAGAGTTCTAGAGTCTAGAAAGTCTGAGATCAGAGGCAGGTTGGTATCTAGGGAGGATCTCTCCCTTGCTTGCATGCAGCTTTTTCACTGTATCCTTGTGTCTCTGCTCAGTTCAGGTGTACAGGGAGGGAAAGAAAGAGGCTGTTTTCCCCTTTCAAGAGCACTAATCCCTCCACAAGGACCTTACACTGATGATCTCACCTAAACCAAGCCACTTCCAAATCCCCATCTCCAAGTAGAGTAGTTCCTTACCTGCAGTTTTATTCCACCATTTCAGTTACCCCCATGGTTAACTGGCCCAAAGCTATTTAATGGCAAATGGCAGAAATAAACAATTCATGTTTTAAATATACCTTTCTGGGGCTGGAAAGATAGCTCAGTGGTCTAAGCACCTGCCTGGCAAGCACAAGGACTGGAGTTTGATCCCTGGTTCTGCATGCTGTGCCAGTCCCTGAACCCTGGGTTCACCATGCCAGCCCTGAAACCAGGTATGGTGGTAAACACCTGTAATCCCACTGCTGGGGAGGCTGAGACAGAATGATAACTATGAGTCCAAGCTGCATAGTGAGACCCAAACCAAATAAATAAATAAATAATCATACCTTTCTGGATCATGTGATGAAATCTTGTGCTCCCTCTCCATCCTACCTGGGATGTGAACCATCCTTTGTCCAGAACATCCATGCCTTGTACACTACTCCCCATGAGCTCCTGCTGTTTTGATTAGCAGCTCAAATCATAGTCAATGTACAACTTCGAACTACCTATGGTTTCAGGCATCCACTGGGGGTTTGGGCTGTGGGTACAGACCATCTTCACGCATACTTCATGGGTTTCCGATGGAGCTCAGCTGGATTAGTTACTATTAGAGATAAGAGCTTTTCAAAAGGTTAATGGGGTGGGGTTTAGGTGCCAAAAAAAGGCGGGACAAAAAGGTGCACATTTTAAATGCAAACAGAATCAGAGCTGATCAACCAACTAAAAGCATGCAGGCTTTTGGCCCAAACACAATACACAAGCAAATGTAGAAGAGAAGAGAAGAGCTCACTCCTCACCGTGGCAGCACAGGACCAAGATGGCTTCATAGAAGCAGTCAACTGGCTCAGCAAGGAAGCAGATGTCGACTGCATTGGACTGGTCTTCAAAGCCAAAGATATCTCCATAGGTGGAAAAGACATAACATAGACTGACTACGGAAAACAAACAAACAAACAAAAAAACAAGCAAAAGGATGTAGCAGAAACTGCAGAAGCTCACATCACATTGATAGATCTCATCAACAGAAGCCAACCACCAAGTCACAAAGTGTGGTGAGTAAACTATTGGCTGCATCTCTAAAATACTTGTTTAATTTTTTCACTGTGAGAAAAATGATGCCTGAGGACGTGGTGGTGTTCCTTCAGGGGCAAGTTTGTTCATGCTTAGGACAGCATGTCCATGTTCTACACATTAATGGTAATAATAACAGAAATGCTAAGTGGATTCAGAAAAGACTAGCAATAGACTGGGGAAAGTATCCCTTGACAGTTCTAAGCAAAAACCTATCAGTCACTCAAGCAATAGAATTCTGAAAAATAGTTGAAGAGAATAATTGGGTAGATCTGTTATGCTACAAAAACCAAAAAAATCTATGTAAAAGAAATCAAAATGAAGCAATACATAGTTAACTACTTTTTAAATAACCAGCCAGAATATCTAAATCAAGAATCTTCTTGAATCAAGAATGCAAACTCAATAGACTATTTAAATTATACCACAAGGGTGCAAATTAGAAAAGAAATATTAAAAACGATGCAGCAACATGAAGGACAAGAAATAATGCAGATAGAAATTATAGAACCACAAAAAAGTAGAACAAAAAAAGAACTGACCATGACAAATACAATCATCATACTGTATAATAACAAAATGACTTCTATAAAGCAATGGATGATTGATGAGCCCAAGAGTTACGTAAGTCACACAGCCAACCCAGGAGGAGAAATACTCATTAGAGCCCTAATGGAGATGGTTCTACTAAGGATGAGCAAATACATAACAGCATATGAATTAATTGCAGAGAAAGAAAGAAAGACACACAGAATCAAAGAGAGCAAGCTCTTCAAAATTTTCAGACTAAATGGATGCAATCTAATAAAAATATGCCATGCAATAATGTGTTGCCTCAATAAGCAAATAGGTAAATGAAACACAATTTTATTACAGGGACCAGCCAGCACAGGGAAAACTCCTTATAGCTCAAAAAATATGTGAGTTAGTTGGTAATGTTGGATGCTACAACCCAAAAAATGTAAAATTTCCTTTTAATGATTGCTGCAGCATAAATATTATCTAAATAGAAGAAGCAGGAAACCTAGGACAACAAGTAAACCAATTTAAAGCAATAGTGTCAGGACAAAGCATAAGGTTAGCCCAAAAAGGAAAAGGTAGCAAATCCATAGAACCAACTCCAGTTATAATGACCAGGAATGAAGACATCACCAGTGAGAACTGGTTGTGAAATCAGGCTTCAACATAGTGAGCCAATTAAGCGTAGCTGTGTCAATATAAGACTCACACAAACTTTGGATGGTAGGTTTGGTTTGATTGAAAATGAGGAAATACCTAATGTCTTCAAGACACTTTGAAAAATGGAATACCATCCAACAGTGAGCAGTTATGCTGGGCATTGGTCCTATATGCCATCATGAGAGGAGCAATGGGAGGAGGCTAACAATATAAAAGACTCCTCACCATCCAAAGACACTGCAGAACTCAGTCTGAAAGACTGGGAGTGCTTCTCCAACTCTTCCGTTGACATCGATGCATGGGAAAGATCTTCAAAACCTCATGCACCACCTGAAATATTAGCCTCTTCCAAGAACTCTAGCAATCAACCACCCACTTCAGGCCAAGGATATCCAGCTAAGGCAGACCAAGGTGAGGGGTCACAACTGGAGCTCAGCTGTATACACGGGAGCTAGACGACTGGTGGTTTGACGACATTATGGAAAATCCCAAAATATAAATGCCACATCAACAGGCCTAGACAAGGTGAGTCAGAAAGCCATGTAAGGCAAGAATCATACCTCATTTTAAAGCATCTAACTACATGTAACTCTCAGGCTACACTTTGCCAGGAATAAATACCTTGGCCCAGGAAACACTTTCGACCAAGGAGAACCAAACAACCCAAGTGATAAGGCTGCCAAAGAACACGAAGCACACTATCATCTACTGCAACAAGGCAGTAATAACCCTTACTTCTACTTCAACAAAGCTGAGAATAAATTTATACAAGACACTGACCAAACAACAGACTGGGGAGGCTGGATCAGAAACAAATTCTTCAGAGCAAAAAGATACATCACTTCAGAACTGGACCAGCCCAACAAGAAGCAAAAAACTAACCAACAAACTGTAAGTAAGAAAAGACCAGCACATTTTTATTAACCTTGCAAAGAAAAAGAGTTGCAGGAGAGGCAGAAAGAAACAACATGGCCAAGTAAGTAGAGCAAATGGACACTGAACTAACCATGGCAGCCACTGATCCATCTAAGCCAGGAACTGCGAGGAGAAGGGGAGGAATAGGAAAAAGTACTGGTAATTATAATAATACAACAGAGTGGAAATATGATGGGGAATATGCAACCATAACTTGTAATGCAAGTAGACATATAATACTAACTGAAGCTACTAATGATGAATATACACTATAGCATACTAGCAAAGTTACAGAAACTAATTACAGACCAAAATTTATGACAGGTGGAAAGATGTGGGTCACTCACAAATACTAACACCTTGGGTTTTGCTAGACTCAAATGCATAGGGGGTTTTGAGTCCGGGTGACTTTTACCATATGGCAACAACATGTAAAGATCTACGACTAACATCACTAGAACAAGAGATTTTTAATATTAGTATGAAACAATAACAGAAACAGCAACAATGCCCATACAAATGCAATACATAAATGATCTAGCATCAACCATGTTGATAGCAGAAGACACTAACAATGTATTTCCATGGGCCAGTGATGGGGGGCTACTCTCAACACTAGGATATAAGCCATGGTAATCTAACCAATTAGAGCAATATGGTTACTATGAAAACTACTTTAGTGATTTCACAAATGAAATAGGGCAAAAGGGATTCAAAGAAACTATCTATGCTCCTGGATGGAAACAGTTATGACTTTTGTAAAACACAATGCCAATTGAAATGCTTTGGGCTGGAGATAGTTGGTACTCAGGACCTTACAAATTTAATAGCAAACCAATAAACCTCAGAAAAAAATGTGCACAATACAAGAATGTTAGGAAGGAACACCAAGCATCCAACCAAACTTTGAGGGAGGAGATGCAGTTGTAGAAAACGTAAAAAACAGGAATTAGAGGAGGCGGGCCAAACACAAAGCCCAGTGAAGCAATCAGAAAGAGACAGCACCGAGTGGGTCACTTATTCCGAGGACACATTGTCCAGTAGGAAAGGGAGGACCAGAATCAGCTGCTGTACCAACTGGAGCACAAGTAATCATAACTGAAAACTCAGCAAATTGACCTAAAAGATGGAAGGGGGATGGCAATGGAACCTGCAGAATATGCTTTGATGACGCACATGGAACCACACCTGGAGAAGAGATAGGTGACAGTAAGATGACAGAAAATGAATGGTGGAAAGAAGAACAAGCAATAAACACTCAAAACAGTTGGTGGCAGCGAACAGTTGCTGGGTCACCAGCATCATCACCTGTAGTGTCTGCTGCAGGGAAGTCACTGTACGTGTTAATGTTTTGTATGTCAGACTTAGGAACAGTTCAAGAGAGATCCATAAGCCATAAAGTCTGACATACAAAACATTAACACGTACAGTGACTTCCCTGCAGCAGACACTACAGGTGCACTTTATCCACATGGACCAATACTTGATAAAGCAGAACGCTACCACCAACGACCAACCTTAAAACAGATAGCACTGTTTATTCTTAGAGATAATCCGCCGGGTCAGATATTCCTAAAATTTAATCCACAATTTGCCAACCCAATTCAAACAAAACCTTATGCAAAATGCAAAGAGACCAACATTTGCAAGCTCTTACTAGAGAGGTAAAATGACATTCAGAGCAAGGCTGAGAGCTCCTCACCCATTCAATCCAATATATCCATTACGTGACTGGATAGATGATGACAGCTAAAAATAAAAATGAAATAAAGATGAGCAGCCTACCAGGAAAAGTTTCCATTTTGTGCTTACTAATAATATGTTGATTTTGTTTTGGCATAATGTGAAAGCCCCATTAAAATGTTTGGGGTGAAAAAGTGTGCACAAATTTTAAAACTAATAAAGTGTTATCTGATGTATCCACAAGGTCTATGTCTCTTTGTGAACCAACCAAGCAGGAGCACTGCATTGAATCAGGGTGGATGGGCGGGTGGTAGAATCACATGCCTATGGGCATGCCACACCCATACCCACCAGCCAACCACCTATGGATAAAGGAAGATGAATGTATTACTAAACTTGGGTTTAGGGCTTCAACATATGAACTCTGGGCATCACCAACATCCAGCTGGTAATGGGGGGTGTGGACGGCCCTGAGCCGCAGCACATGAGTATTCTCATAAGGCCCACTCCCCTTTCTTCAGTCTTCTAGCCTGAGCCCAGCAGGGGCAGCATCCCCCACACTTGCAGGGAAGCTCTCCAGGTTTGTGCTGGAGCAGGACACCAAGCCCACAGCCTCTTTGGTGATAATTCCTATCCTCCCTAGAAGGTCACTGCTTCCCAGCTTATTCACACTAGGATTCAAGCCTAGCTTTTTATTTATTAGCCAAGAGGGGAAGGTAGGAGGATCTTGAAAAGAGGGATCCCTGCCCTCTTATCCAGGGAAGATATCCTGTGGTGCCTAGGCAAGCAGAGGTGCCCACACCAGCAGGGGAAGCACCTCTGCTGCAGGGGAATCTGGAGCTGCAGTGTCATCGAGCACACCTACCCACATGGCTCTGAGCTAGGTGCAACCTGTAGCATAAAATAGCTCCAGAAATATCCCCACCCTGGCCCCTGGGTCCTGTGAATATACTGCCTTAATGGTGAAAAGACTTAGGCAGATGGAAGCTATGAATGAACATTCAACGGGGAGACTTCCTTAGCTTCTCCAACCAGACCCAGTTTAATCACTTGAGTCGTTAAAACAACAACAAAAAACCTCTGTCAGAAGTGTATAGATGGGGAAGCCACAGGGATCTAAAGCCCTGGAGGGGCTGGACCCACCATGCTGAGGGAGCCTCATGGGAACTACAGCATCCTCCTTAAGGAGCAGAGAGCTGGCTGATGGCAGCAGGGTAGAGGATCTTCGTGCTGAGCAATGACCTGAGGGAGTTCAGAATCGGCTTCATCCTCTGTGAGCCAGGCTGGCCAGCACCTCTGTTCCAGCCCCAAGAGCTCCTCAGCAGGAAAGCCCAGCTGAGCCATGCCAAGGGCACTCTGCCCTCCGGATCCAGCATCTGAGAGGATGCCTTCATCCCCTCAGAGCTGTTTGGCCTAACTCATGGTGACAGCTCCGAGATGGATGCACCTGATCTCCAGCGGCCACTCCTTCCTTCAGAGGCCTTCCCATGCCTGACACAGGCTGCTTGGCCACCCACTGTCTGTCACTTCTAGCCCCATCACTGTCTTCCCTGCCATGGGGCCTCTGATATTGCCGGATTTCATGGCTGAGCTCTCCCCATGCATCCTATGGCCCATCCACAGCACTCATAGCCCTCCACCTCCACTCCAGCCCATTGCCACCACTCTGCTTAGTGTCTGCACTGGAGGCCTCTACCTAGGCAAGACTCAACCACAGTGCATTTGCTAGGACAATGTTTGGCCACAAATCCCAGAAGCGCTCCCTGGGCTGAGGTTTATGTAGAAGTGATTTATGAGGGAAGGACAGCACCATGTACTGTCAGTCACGTGGCCAAGTGAGTGACCATGTTAGTCAGTACTAGTGGCACCCAGTGTGGGTGTACTGGAGAGAGCACAGCCACCCCCAGCCAGCTGATGGTCTTGGCCAAGGCCTGCCAAGGCCAGCAGTGGGAATTCTTAGGTGCTCGTCCTCTGCTCTCTTGCAGCCCCCACCATAACCTGCTGAGGACACCTGGGGTGCTAGGAGGAGTGAAGTTCATCCCTAGAGCAGGGGGCATCTGTCACACAGGAGCCATGTCTACCCATTCCAGCATGGAGGAGGGGTGGTCAGGTGCCTCTGGCTTTGTTTAATTCACAGAGGCCACTAGGACCAGCCCCTGTTTTGCTTATCAGGCATCAGAGCATACCTGCCCTGTTGACTTTTGGTCAGTGGGGTACTGCAAACAGATGTCAGTCACTGGACAAAGTCTCTTCCAAGAGAACCATGCAGGAGGCAGGAAGAACCACTGCTTATGTCCAAGCTGGAATGAGGGAGCTCTCCAGGTCTGGGTTAGGAGGTCTTCCAACTAACTGGGGGACAGGGACCTGAGGGAGCTTCCTAAAGGAGCAAATGTCTAAGAGGAGCATAAAAGTAAAAACAACAAAGAGACCATCCTACAAGGGCAGGTGTGGGACCCCTTACCCAAGGCAGAGGACAGGGGAGGCCAGAAACACCAGCAGGAAAGGCTGTGGTATGGAACCCTGTTCTTGCCACCTGCTGCCACATCACCTGTGCTCTCTGCCAGGTTCTGTGTCCACACCCATGAGAGGAAGGAAGATCTGAGCTGGTTTCTGAGGACCAGAGACACCTGAGCTCAGTCCTGGGGTGGCTAAGTGAGTGACCATGGGCAGGGCTAGCAGCCCTCAAGTTCAGCTCCCAGCCATGGAACCAGGGGAATTGTGTGGGCTGGATCTTCCCAGTGCTCGCTTTCTCTCTCTCTCTCTCTCTCTCTCTCTCTCTCTCTCTCTCTCTCTTCCTCTCTCTGGGGTACCATGATTGTGTACATATGTATATTGTGTGTTGGTGTGTGAGTGTGATAGTAGTACATAAGTATGTGCAGGATTGTGTGTTTGTGTGATACACATGGTATGCCTGTATGCACATGCCATCTGAGTGCTCATTTAAGTGTGGTACTTGGGCAAATGTTGTGTGTGAGGTTTCCATCTTGACTCCCCTAGGATTAACCCTGCCAGCCAAAGAGCTCTGCCCAGGACCCAATACAGCTATGAGACCCACGTTCTGACCCTAGCTGTGTCTTTCTCCTCACCTCAGCCCCAGGGCAGGAGGCACATGGGGTGGGGGCATTTGAGGTCCAGCTTCCACCTCAGCTGGGGCTCTGTGATGATAGGAAGGGGAAGAAAGGGGCAGGACTGGGAAGGAGCTGCCATGGGCAGGCCTACAACTGCCTCAATACCCCCTGCCCGGGCCATGCCCTTGGGCAGGCTCCCCTGCAACCCACTAGCTGTGGCAAATGCTGGCACTCAGGCTCCTCCTGGGCAGGGATTGAGTGAGGACAGAAAATGGCCTCACTCCTGTGGGCTTTCCAGCAGTCCCTGCCCACCATAGGAGATATACAGGGAGCCTGGATTTGGTTAGGATGTGGGCGCTCTTTTCCATACACCTGTGCCCACCTTCCCTGCCCTCTAAGCCTTTCAGGGATTGCACTATGTTGCTCACAGGTGGGGACTCCCTGGATCCCTGAGTTCCCCAAGGGTTTGTGCGTTCTTGCTTCAGAGACTGGCTGCAATTCTCTTGAATGACTCTGTAGAAACTTCAGGAGCCACACGCAAATGTGACATCCTTGTGCCTGAGGTTGTCAGTCTCACAGATTGAATGCCGTCTGTGCATCGGCACAGTGATTTTACTGTTTTCATCGGCATGAGTGAATCAGGGCTCTTGGTGGCCAGGGCCGAACTCCACTGCCTTCCTGGAAGCCCTCCTATGCCTATTTCTAACTTCTTTCCAGGTGTCCAAATCCCTCACCCCAAAGGCCCCACCCTGAGGTGTTTGGGGTCACTTTTTGTCTGAAATTCACCCATTGAACACATTGTTTTGTTGCTGAAAGTTTCTATCTAGGGTGTTTTATCTTTTCAGCCACTTGCTTCTCAAGTCCTCCCTGGCCTCTTCCTGCCACCTGGCCTTTGAGCTATGTGTCTGCTGAACATTGCTGTCCACTCCCCTGGTACCTCCAGCAATCTCTGGTGCCAACCAATGCCGTTCTTGCGACTGCCTCTTCATGCCTCTGTGAGACATGAGAACACGCTCAGAGATGACAAGGAGGCCCTAGGTCTTCTGGCAAGTTCAGAATGAAAGGCCCATGCTGAAAATTTGGTGTGGCTTGGTTTTTGAGCAATTGGCAGCCAGAACCTCTGAGGAAAAGTCTACAAGCAAATTTGGGTCTGGTAATGAAAATTCATAGGAATTATAAAGCACATGCACACACACATGCACGCACAGCCATTATGCATGGATGTAGGCATGAACATACATGTTCATGCAACACATAATTCACACAGTGTACATACCTGTATCAAATAATACATGCCTCTATATGCATTTGTGTACACAGGTAATATACACATATACATCCATACACACTTTGCAATGGATACTCCTACATAATCCATAGACATATGCTTGAGTACACATTCATACATGCAGATAATACAAATACATACATACATAATATACTTACACATGCACAGATAGATAAAACTTATGTGTATACAAAAACTCTCACACATTTACCCAGATACGGAAAAATATAACACTTCTAAATGTTTGAAGTTTTAGAAGCACACATATATCCATACTTACATATATATACACACATGCAACCTAGCTATATACAGAATCAACATATAAACACAGATGCACATAGGCACCTGCACAAACTATAATTCATACACATGGATGCAGTATAGACACCCATGCACATTTATACATAGTACCTGCTTGCATAACCCAAACATGCATGTATACACATCTACACCAATCATCTGTGTTCATCATCTTCCCCACCCAACCAATGTGGCCATTACCTTCATCTTCACACATTTCCTGACAGACCTGGGGGACTTTGTTCACAGCTGAGAAACCCAAGGCCTTGTGGGGACAAAAGCCCAGAACCACACAGCCACAGTGACCTTTACAGAGGATCGGTGTAAGGGCTGGGTTTGGTGTGAACTAGTTGCTCATCCAGTGTTCTAATCTCCACAGCCCCATTTTGGAAAGAGGGACAATGGGTTATTCCAATATTCCACCAAGAAATTCCTGAGGGGTAGCTTTGAGCTCCCCGTGTGCCAGTTTTGGAGACAGATGATAGCCTACAGAGAGGTCAGAGTTTAGGGACAGTCTCCAGGAACAGAGACTTCCAGGGACCACTTCAGGTAGCAGACACTGTCAATGGGTGAGTTGGCTGCAGGGTTGAGTGGCTGGGTCTCCCTGAGAGGTTGGGAATGGAATCAGGATCTGAGGCTTTGGCCTAGCCCACGGCCTGTATTGTTTCCCTCCAGTCCCCACAGACCCTCTGCTAGTGTCCAGCTCCCCTGCAGGCTCCCTCCCTTTCACAGGTGTGGGTGAGGATCTGAGGAACAAGGGGAACAAGGATGTGACCTAGGGACAAAAGGGCCTCACCCCAGACAGTGCCACTCCAGGGCAGGGCAGGCTGAACCTGGCCTTGGCAGCCTTATCCGTAGGGAGGCCAGGGGGATGCAAGAAGACAGGCACACTTGTGTGACAGAAAAGAGGAGCCATGCAGATAACAGCAGGGCCTCAGGGACAAGAGTGCCTCGTAGAGGGCGACACTCTGGCAGATGCCGGGATAGCACAGGAGGGGCCAGGCAGCATGTTGGGTTCCCACTGGAGGCCCTGTGCTGCCTGGGAGTTGCTGTCATGTGAGGAGGCTGGAGAGGAGACAGTAACCACCAGCCAGGGCAGTCGAGGGCTTGAGGAACAGCTGGGCAGAAGGCAGGCCATGGGGAGAACAGAGGAGATGGCAGACCCTTTGACCTGCAAGAGGCAGGTCAGGCACTAGAGCTGGACAAGGTGTGACAGGGGAGAAGGTGGTGACAGGTGAGTGGGTGGTGCAGGGTGTAGGAGTCATCTAGACTGAGAAGCAGATCCCAGCAGGTCCCCTCTGTGCCCCACGGTCTCCTCAGCAGAGCAGCTCACAATGCTCCCCACAGCATGCCCAGGGCCGACCACCAGCACACGGCCAGTCAGGCCTAAGGCTCACAGTATGTACGACCCCTGACACCTGACCCCCTGCCCGACCCCCATCCCCCACCCCCAGCAAGGGAAGCCTGCCTCAAACCCAAAGTTCCAAACCTAGCCTGGCCATCCATGCCCTGGCTGGGCCCTGGCGGGATGAAAGCTCTCCCGCCCTGAGGCAGATACTCAGACTCCACAGGTCATGTCCTCACTGTGAGCCAACAGACGCTGGGCATGGACCCTCTGCCTGGGTGGCACCCATGTTTCTGCCACAGGTTCCAGTGCTCTATTCCTATCCCTCCTCCCTCCACCAATGGCACTATCGCCCTGCAGTCATGTCCCCTGTCTTGTCTTCAACGGAACACAGTGCTCCTTCCTGAGCCTTCGCTGTACACCAGGGTCACTTCTTGTGGCTGTACCCCCACCCCTCGGCCTGGAGAGGTCCATCGGAGCTGGCACAGGAAGAGAGAGAGAGAGCTGGACCCAGGGAGAGATATGGACGGAAGCAGAGACAGAGACACAGACAGAACCAAAATCACAGCTAGAGATACAGAGGCAGGGAGACAGAGAGACACTGGACCTAGAGTGAAAGAGAGACAGAGAATACAGATGGGGACAGAGAATCAGACAGATGGTGAGGAAAGCAGAGAAAGTCAGAGACACACGAGGAAACTGAGGCCAAGGTAACAAAGGAAAAGAAAAACAGGTCCAGAGGGTGAAAGGCAGAACATTTAAAAAAAAAAAAAAAAAGTTGTAGAGGGGAGAGAGCCAAGGAGGGACAAAAGGGGATGAGTGAGTATAAGAAAGGGTCCAGAGGGGGACGGGCGGGGTCTTCCGCGGATCCTGACCCCAGCGTCTGCCCGCGCCCCCGCCCCCGCCCCCGGGAGCTCAGATTTCAGGGCTCGCAGAGCGCGGGGATTCGGTAACAAATGCATGTGCAACACATTAGGAAGAAAGCCCTAAAAAGCCCTCGTTTATCGCTGTTTACGTTATGTGATTGAGGGGAGAATTTGCCAAGACCAAAGGTTACTGCTGGTGTTTCTGTGACGAATATTACCTCAAACTAAAGCAATTAGCTTCAAGGAACCGCGCGTGGTCTTGGGAGGGTTTCCAGGGCGAGCCCTGTAATGTACCCTGATGGATTTTGGTGCTGTCAGCGTCTCCATGTAGGCACTGGGGTGCACAGCTTTTCCATCTGCGGGGCAGAGGGTGTCACCTGGCAGGGCTGGGCCTCAGTTTCCCTTTTTGTGGCAGAGGGAAGGTTACAGACCCTGCCATTGCTGGGCTCCCGAGGTGGAGTGGCCCATTTTCACTGTTTGTTTTGTTTTAATTATTGGTATATGTTTGCAATATGCAGTAATAATTACATTCATCTTGGGGAACCCGTACGTACACACCTCAAATCTTGATTTTTTTTTTCCTTTTGTCCCCTCCCCCCACCACCTCACCCCTTTCTCATTTTTGCTCTCTCTCGGCTGTTTCTGCTTACATTTGGTTGATCAGGTCTTTTTTGAGAGAATTTCGGAAATTGCCCAAGCAGTCATTCCTGAATGTTAATCAGTAAACACTCTCTTTTCTTTCAATGTGGACAGATGGAGAAAGCTGCTTCCTAGGCCTGGAGATAGGACTTTGTGCTTCAGATCTGACCTGAATGCTTTTCCCCATCTGTAGGCAAGGATGGCATCGTGGTGGCCATGAGGGGGATGCCTTGGGGTGATAGTAGTGCTTGGCTTGCAGGTGGTCCCAGCCTAGGGTTGTACCCAGGCTGCCTGGACAGCCCCAGCAGGGTCACAGTACTCATTCGCCCAACCAATGGGCTCTGAGGTGGAGACAGGGTCTATCTCTTTTTCACCTCTATTAGTGAGCTCCAAGTAGGTTTTTTTGTCCTTTGGTTTCCATGTGAATAAAAAGGACTAGTGGTACCCTTCTCTCCTGGGTCTTGGAAAGGACACAGCTTGTGCTACAGCAGGGAGCCAGAAGCTGCTATGCACAGGGAAGCTGCTAGGGAAATCAGGGCAGGTCCAGGGAGCCCTCAGGGGGCACAAGACCTCCAGAGTATGTGTGCTGATGGGTACCACTCACTCCAGGGGCCCATGTCCCTGCAGGGTCTGGAGAGAGCCTCAAAGATTGGGGCTCAGCGTAGATCTGAGCAGTCTGGTCACCTCCCTCCTCTCCCCTGGACAGACTTTCCTCATGGGGTTCCTTACTCTCTACACATCTGGGCTCTGGTTGCAGAGTCTGGAACAGTTGCCCAAAAAGAGCAGGCAAGATGGTCCTCAGGTGAGATCCAGGAGCAGGGCACAGAGGCCTTTCAGGGTGTGGGGTTCTGGCAAGGCTCTGTTCCCACAGGGTTGCTGTTCTTGTCTGTATGGCCAGGGGAGACCTGCTCTTTGCCATGATTACATGGAAGTTATCTGCCTCAGGAGTGATATGAAATGGGTGAGACAGAGCTCCGGTGTAGCCAACCCTGGCAGCCAGCTGTGGGCAATGCCTCCATTGGCTCAGAAGGGCTGTATCAGACCCCTAAAAGCTTGAATACATCTTCTCCACACTGATGAGTTGAGCTGGCTTTTGTTTTTTACCCAGAGCCCCCTGCACCACACGCAGACCCTGGGCATGTCCTAGAAGCCAGACAGGCATCCTCTTGGTCTCTCCGCCTGCAGGATTCCATCAGGCCCAAACTGGATTTGCACCCCACTCCAAACTTCTCTATGGGCACCTAAACTTCTCCCAGATATTGTCTGAAGTAGAGCGACAGCACTAGGAGGCCAGTGCTATTTCCCAGGCCAGCAGGACCCTGGGTAGCACTGAGAGCCGCCTCTTGGGGCACTTTCCCCTGGACTCACCCAAGGCTTGGGAGCCCATGCATGTCTCTGTTTTCCTTGGCCACTGGCTGGGGTGCAGCCAGTCCTACGCCACATCTATGCCTCCACCCCCTCCAAAGGCCTCTCCATTCAGCAGACAAGGAAGACTGCACAGCCCACACTGACTGTGTCCTTGTATCTCAGGACAGGTCATACTGCCTCAGAGGCTTGGCATATTTGTGATGTTCTGCTGGATCCTCTGGCCTCCTGGGCCCACCCAACTTGCTGCCTCTTCCTCAACCCAGGTGGTTCTGAGCCCAGGGTGGGGCCGCACACCCATGTGCCCTCTGGACACTCTGGCCTGGCCTGAGGGTGCAGCCCTGCACTTCCCCTCTGGACTGTGCACTTCTTCAGAGGTCTGCCACAGTGCCTACCCAGGAGGTGCAGCTCATGGCCAGGAAGGGACCCCGGAGTGTCCACACTGTGCGGATGGCCCTGGCCCAGGCCAGCCTAGGCATCTTCAGCCTTCTGCAACTGAAGACACCTAGCACGGCCCCCACCAATCACAGCTGCAGATCGAGGCGGCTAATTCCTCACACTGGCTGTTCACCTCGACATAAAGCGCCCATTCTTCCTCAGCTTGGGACTCGGGTGGGAAAATATTTTCCAAAGGCCAGTTTTCCAATTATACTTAAAATCTGAAAGGATTTTTTTTTCTGCCTTTCCTCATAGCTGTGCTCTGCTAATTTCATAAAGATACCATTTAGCTGAGGTAGGTGGGATTCTGGGCATGGGACACAGCTTCCCAATGTCAACAGCCAGCTGTAATTGTAACTACTGACTTCCCATCATTTGTGGGGGAGGAAATGTTTCTCTCCCCAAAACTTATGGCCTGGAGGAACCAGACAACATCTCTACTGCCCAGCGGGAAATTATAGAGATTTTCTTAGGTACTTAACATTAAGACTTGATTTATAAAATCCTGTTCATTTTAATGACTTGCTGATGAACCACCCTGGCCACTGAGGACAAGGGGATGTTCCTCACTGGCCATCATTTCTGTGTCCTCAGGGCTGAGTTCCTGAGCCACAGGATGGCAGCCCCAGGGTGCTGGTTGCTGGCACTGTGGGGCAGGGGGGACTGGATGGCTGTGCAGGAGGGGCTGGGACTCTGGGTCTTGGGGAAAAGAGGAAGGAGGGAAGGACCTGCTTGGCAGGTGAAGGAGTTGCAGGGGGGCAGAGCAGACCAGGGAGGACAGCCCTTCTCACAGGCGCAGCTGCTCCTGAGTGAGAGGAGAGCACCAACAGGCTACTTCTGAGGTTGGCATTTAAGAAAAAATTCTGGGCTGGGAGGCCATCTGGGAGGTTGGTGTAGGGGCTGCAGGTCAGGGTCCCAGGTGGGCAGGATCCTGTAAGGGCAGAGGCTAGGCTTTCTCACCCTCTCTTCATGGCTGTGAGGGTCCCTCCAGGAGAGGTTCAACAGGAGTTCTGGACTCCTCAGCAAGGGCCCTGGAGGCAGCAGGCACAGCAAGCAGCACTGAGGGTGACAATCAGAAGCAGAGGGTCCTGCAGGTACAAGGGGTGACACCCAGACCTGAGGACAGGGTGGAGCAGGGGTGGGTGCTCTCTGAGGGTTGGGGCAAGCATGGGTGCATGTGAAGCCCATGGAGAATCCAGAAGGGTGCAAGAACATAGGGCTATTCTTTGCTAATGTGGCCAAGAAAACATGCTCATTCCATGGTCCAGTGACCCCAGCAGTACCAGTTCTTAAGAGGAGCCAGGAATCTGGTTTGATTGTTGTTTTTTGGTACTAGGACCTAAATCCTGGGCTTTTCCTCCCAACCATATCTTCAGTCCTGTTTTTCTTGTTTTCTTTTCTTTCCTCTTTTTCTTTTTCTTCCTTCCTTTCTTCTTTCTTTTTTTCTTTCTTTTTTGGACACAGAGTGTTGCTAAGGCTCTAAGTTGTCCACATTGGGTTAGAACTTGTGATCCTCCAGCCTCAGCTTCACAGAGTTCTGGGATTGCAGGTGTGCACCATTATGCCTGGCAGCAATGTGTTTTTTTTAATTTATTTGGTACAGGGTCTCACAATGCAGTTCAGACTCATTGTTATCGTCCTGTTTTCAGCCTCCCCAGCACTGGGGTTACAGGTGTGCACCACCATGCCTGTACTCAGCGGCCTGCTCAGCATGCCTGGGGCCAGAGCCAGTGCAGTATGTGGTGCCAGGGATCGAACCCCACTCCCTGTGCTTGTGTGCAATGTGTTTTTTTTTTTGTTTTGTTTTGTTTTGTTTTTTTTCTGGAACCAGGGATTGAACTCAGGGCCTTGTGCTTGCCAGGGAAGCGCTTATTCCATGGAGCCATCTCCCCGGCCCCCTGCAATGTGGTTTTTAATATGAAATACTCCAATCTTTTGAGTTTGGCATCTACTTCATATTTTTGAAAATTATTAGCACCTATTAGGTGCCCATTAGCACCTCATGGGCTGTGGGCATCTTCTGCCCTTTCACAGACCATCCATCCCCACTGCCCACACCTAGCCCCTTGTTGGCTACTAGTTCAAGCCCCTGGGCCTCTGTACTTGCTGTTTCCTCCATCCAGCGCAGCCTTGACCACCAACTATGCAGCCTGCTCCTGGCCTCCTGGAGGACCCTGGCCATTATCAGCCTTTTCCACTGCCCCATTTTGTTTTCCTCCCAGTTCTACCTCTGACTGACACAGTATTTTACACGTTGGGGCACTTCTGTCTATTGTATGTTTTGTCACATAATAGTGAGCTCTTGAAGGACTTGATTGTTCACTACTTCATCTGTGGGCTGAACAGTAGCTGTGAAGGAAAAACACCCAGTGAGGAAAGGACCAAGGAGTGTGCACCCTCCCACCCGGACCCCAAAGCTCCCTGGATCCTGTTGTTCTTTGAGTTTCCATCACTGGGATCTGAGCATCCTCCTGCAGGAAAGGCCTTTGCTCTGCAGGTAGAGGTGGCATCGCTAGACACCTTCCTGCCTGACCCGGCCCTACTGTGGCTGCAGGACTGTTTGCCACATGACACAGCCTGGCACAACAAATTTGTATGCTCACTTGTTCAGAAGCAGCATGAGGCTTAGCACACCCATGTGATGGTGAGAAGGTCCCTTTGTGTGTCTAGGAATGGATAGGAGGGCTCCAGTGAGGGTGGTAAGGTCTCAAGGATGGTGGACACAGGGAGGAGATGGGATTCTATTCTAAGGAGACATTAAAGGTCTGTATCCAATGTTGAAATTGGATACAAAAAGAAACCCAATGGGTGAGATCTGGGCCCTGCAGGAGCTTCCAGGTGGTAAAAACAGAGATAAGCAGACTAGTTTCTTTCTTTTTTTTCTTTTCTTTTCTTTAAATTAATTTTATTGAGAAACATATAGCAACGAGACAGTTTCAAAACCAATTAATATGACAGTTTCAATAATTAATACATTGCATATTGTTATCTTTGCAGTGGTTATTCATAGTATAAGATGCAGACATGATATCCTATTCAAATACTATTAGTACAATCTTTCTTTTCATTGAATTAAGAGAAAGTAGCTGTATATCTATCCTAACTATTTTGCATATACAAATACAGCATGGTCCTTCATTTGTATCTTCTTTTTTGTTTAGTTTTGTTAGAGATGGGTGTTTCATTGCCATTTAAATATTGTAGGTATGTGAATTCAGCAAAATATTCCAATGTAGTCCAGTAGTCCATAATAGTAGTGGGTTTTCCATAAGACTGACAATGTCAGAAGTTGTTGACTTGAGCCTTTTACAGCTCAGCATAATAATATGGCTTTACTTTTTATGCCTCGTTTTTATACTTTTCTGCTGGATTGTTAAGATCAAGATAAAAGGCTGGTGAGATGGCTCAGTGGTCTAAAGCACCTACTTAGAACAAGCTCAGCAAAGCACAGGGACCGCGGTTCAAACCCCCAGCACCACATGCCAGCCAGCCCCGCCCCCTGGTGGGCTGAGCTGGCCACACACACACATAAATAAATAAAATTAAAAAAAAAAAAGATCAAGATAAAGCAAGATCTTTATAACAAGAAATGTAACTTTTGTATCTGATAAGGCCAGTCAAGTCTCCTCAGGATTTATCCTGTAAACCTGTACCTCAGACTGTAGATCTTTTGTCAGTGTCAGACATGTGGATGAGCCATGGCCATTGCTTGACCAACTTGCTCTCTGAGAAAGCCTGAGAGAATGTGTTCTTTCCATGGGACTCTCCTTAGGCACACTCTACATCATCGATCACGTTACTCTGTGGCCCTGTAATCTCCTTGATCAGAAAATTTGGGACACAACTGAGTTACATGATGTTGCAATACAAGTTCTCCTACGTCCTGAGTCCTCACTGACCTTGAAAGGCTAGGGCCAAAATGTTGGCTGTCCTTGTAGCCTTTCTTTTTATGTAATTTTTGGTCTGCAAACATAGGTTGTTAATCCTCCAGGAGAGAAGCTTATTATTACCCTACAACATATGCAATTGGGTTTAACCTCACTATCTGTCTGAATATCAAACATCTTAAGCATAACACAGAACAGGTATTTTCCATCTAGTCTTGATATATTAAACTTTAAGTCTCTACAGAATAGGGAGAAAAAATTTAAAAAATATGAATAAACAATTACATATTTTTACACAGAAATTTAGAAATTTAACCATATGCAGCATTGTAGCAGACCAGCTTCTTGGAAAGGGTTGTGTATGTACAAATACAAGTGCAGAAGATATGGACCTGTCTTCAAAAACTCCAGAGAATGGGGAGACATTCTTTCCCTCCTTCTTGAACATGTCTATCCACCTACCATCCATCTGCTCCCAACTTCCACCCACCCATTCATCCATCTAGGAGACTAGATTCTCCTACCTTACCAGCCAGGGGGCCCAGCCAGGGTGAAAGTGGCTAAGACTTTTGGCCCTGTTCTCCAGGGGCTCCCAGTGGAAGGCAAGGTTGATGAATAATCTCACAGTCTCCTTTCAGCAGGATTTCTGGAATAATGACAAGAGGAAAAAGCCACAGGTGGTAAAGAAGAAGGCCATTTTATCTGGCCTTTTAGGTGGTAAGTTGGATTTTGAAAAATAAGTGGCAGCTTGTCAGGTAGACATGGGGGAGGAGTCATTCTGTGGGGTGAAACTTAGCATGCAAACCTGAAAATGCAGGAGACAGTCTGAAGTGTTCAGGCTGTGGACTGAGACTTGGAAGGAGAGGTTCAGAGGCACACAGTGCAGTGGGGGAAATGGTGCTGGAAATGGAACAGGATCAGCTGCAGGAGACTGTTGAGTCTGAGGTGAGCAGGGTTAGGTCACATGGGTGTGGCTGTAGCAGGCAGGGCAGGAATAGGCATGGAGTTTATAAGGGCCATCCTGGGGCTTCCAAGGCGGACACAACAGAGGGACCAGAAAAGTCAATACAACATAACATCCTCAGGAAACACATTTCCCTCTTCTATGACTAAAAAACTGAGTTTCAGCAGGAATAAGATACTGAAATAAATTAAATGACGAAGGGTAGCCCTGGAATCTGAAGCAAGATTCTTGGACTCCCAATCCACTTATCATAGTGCCTCCTAACAGTTTCCTGGAAGTTTCCTACTAGACTTGGCTCTGCTGAAAGGTGAAGTCTCATGCGCTGGACCACAGGGTTCATCCCTTCAGCACCAAGTAGAGAAGATGAAAGAGGGAGGGAAAGAATTATTTGGTACCTGTCCATAGCATGGATTGCAATTAGTATTTCTAGAAGGGTGTTTTCATCTAATTCTCCAAGTTACATTATGAGGGTAGGATTATCCTCTTGTTTTGCCTAAAAGAAACTAGAGATTAGAGAGCTCAATAGCTTACTGAAGGTCACAGAACTAGTAAGCAGCTGAACCCACAGGCAAACCAAAGGTTAGTTCATTCCAAGCTCCAAAACTCCAGTGAGAAAAGAGACAGAGCAGTCCTTAGGCGGCAGAAGAGCTGAGTCTGTGTGTCTGCAGGTGAGGCATGAATAACACATATTAGGAACTTCTGTACACTGGTACTTAAAATTTAACCCCCCAAAATTGTATAACATTAAAAATTCATATGCCAAACTTGATTGATAAAGAAGGCCTCTTCACTTGTAGCCATGGTCATGACAGAGTCCCAACTGTCAGATTTCATACAAGCAACTGTAAAACACTACAAAAGGGGCCAAGGAGACGGCTCAGTAGAATAAATGTTTGCCTGGCAAGCGCAAGGGCCTGAGTTCAATCCCTGGTTCTAAAAAAAAAAAAAAAACAACAACAACTACAAAATATTGCACAGGAAGCTGTCTTCAACAATGGAGATTCAGATAAAATAGCCATGATCTTGAGCAAACAGAAACACAGGCAAGCCATTTACACTGATGTGAGTAAATTCTCAGGAAGACACAGGGACTACACACAAATATACCTAATAACAGACTCAAAATGTAAGGAAGTGTTTGAACAGAACTAAAAGGAGAAATAGAGGAGTCAACATACATAGAGTTAAATTTTGTTTCTGTGTAACTGATAAAATAGACAATTCAATAAGGATCTAAAATAATTAAAAATCAAAAAGCAAGTTAACACAGTTGGCATTTACAGAAGCCTATACTAAAAATGGGATTGTTTCAAGTACACATGGAATATTGGCCAAAACAAACCTCAATAAATTTAAAGGATTTAAACCATATAGAATATTTTCTAGCCTCAACAAAATTAAATCACATATCCATAATAAGATATCAAGAATATCCTCAAATATTTAGGAATATTTTTAATAACCCACAAGCCAAAGAGGAAATCAGATAAATTTAAAAAATATTTTTAATTAATGAAAATTAAACCAATTTTATTTGTGTCATGCAGTTGTATTTAAAGGGAAATCTGGAGCTTCCCATTCTTCTATTTGGTGTTTTTGTCTATCTAAATTTGAACCTTAAGAATGTAGGAAAAGAAGAAATTAAAATAAATTAAGGGAAAGACAGGAACAGAAGTAATGACATGAAAAGTTAACAAAGAAAGAAAAACCAATGAATTAAAAGCTTGTTACAGTATTTGATGCCAGGTGTGGTAGTGCATGCCTGAAATTCCCAGCTCTCAGGTGGCTGAGGCAAGGGGATTGCTTTGAGTTCAAGGACAGCCTGTATTGAGACCCTGTCTCAAAAAACAAAACAAAACAAAACAAACAAACAAAATACCTAATACAGTGAGACCCTGTCTCAAAAAAATCTTGTTATTTGAGAATATCATTAAAACTTGATCTCTCTCTTAACTATACCCAGAAGATAAAATGAACTGTTATAGCTCAATGATAGAAAGACAAATTGCTCAACAAAATGTGAGAAAGATTGAAAGACATGCTACAAGTAGATGGGTAGATGGTCACTAAGAGCACCACCAAAGGCCACCATTTCAACCTCAGTAGGAAACACCAGTCCATCATGCCCATCAGAAGAGATACAAATGAGCAGAGAGTGTACAATGTACCAGGGGTGTGGTATAAACACACCCTCATGTGCTGCTGCTAGGAATGAAATCATCATAATCATATTGGGGTATGTCTTGATCATTTTTCATAAAGTTCAAAATATATTTACACGGGACTCAATAATAATCTCCCAGATATTGGGAATGAAATCATGCATCCATCTAATTTATCTATAAAATGTTCACAGAAACTCTGTTAATAATGTTCCATTAAAACCTAGGTGCACCTTAGTCCTAGAGCACTTGCTTAACGTGCAAGAGACCCTTAGTTCTATACTCAACACCAGAAGAAAACAAATATTTTCCCCATTTTGGAAATACCTGCATG
Organism: Octodon degus; assembly: GCF_000260255.1. Classification (NCBI taxonomy): domain Eukaryota; kingdom Metazoa; phylum Chordata; class Mammalia; order Rodentia; family Octodontidae; genus Octodon; species Octodon degus. Next base: position 1,325,192 of record NW_004524888.1, on the reverse strand, counting down.
CTATGAAAGGAAACCAGGTGTCTTAGTTACTTTCTCATGGCTGAGACAAAATACTTAATACCCACAAGTGAAAGGCTTTCTCCTTTATTTTAACTCATAATGTATAGAACCTTCAGTCTATAGTCAGTTGGCTTCAAGGCAGGGCAGATGGGCAGAGGGGCATGGTAGCTGAGAAACAGTTCATGGAAAGGTAGGTGGCAGGCAGCAAGCAGCAGTGAAGCAAGCCTCCCTTTCCCTTTTATCTCATCCAAGCTACCAGCCTCTTGGGTGTTCCCACCAACACACAGGATGGGGTTTCCCATTACCCATTACCCAGAACCAATCAGTGGACTAATTTAGGATGCCATGTCTTAACCTACATTCACATGCCTTACATCCCAACACCTCTGAAAAACCCCACCTATGACCTCATGAGGCTTTGGAGAATATCTAGATACAAGTTGTAACAGGTCTAGTGTACCATATGGGGGGTACTACTTAGCAATAAAAAGGAACACAATGCTGATACAATAAGCAGTATAAGAGATATAGTGAGTGAAAAAAGCCAGATGCAGAAGACTCCTTAATGTATGTCTCCATTGATGGCAAAAGGCAGATGCGTGTGGCCAGCTACCTTACCCACTAAAATAGCATGCATATTTTAGACTCTCCCTATTCCTAGTCTCTCCCAGTTCATAGTTCATCTTTGCTACTGGTCCCTCCGGTCAGGCTCATCTTTACCTCTTAATCAACAACATAGCATCCACTGAGCAGAGAAGACATAAATTATTTAGAATCTGCTTTGGAGGACACAGGTCATTTCCAACCTCTTATTCACACACAATGATCACAGCAAAACTCCTCCTGGGATGGGCTGGTGAGATGGCTCAGTGGTCTAAAGCACCTACTTAGAACAAGCTTAGCAAAGCACAGGGACTGCAGTTCAATCCCCCAGCACCACATGCCAGCCAGCCCTGCCCCCTGGTGGGCTGAGCTGGCCACACACACACACACACACAATAAATAAATAAAATTTAAAAAAAAAGTTATAAAAAAAAAAAAACTCCTCCTGGGGAGTCTTGTGTATGATGACAAGGCATGGTGACAACAGGAGCACAAAGTCTGGATGTCTAGGTTCAAAGGAGTGCATTACCTTTTCCTCGGAAGCTGGTATACAGTCCCCTGTCTCCCAAGGAGCAGGGCTCCCAGCCCAACTCAAGGCAGAGCCAGAGGCAGAGCCCTGAATCCTGAACTTCCAGTTGAAACAGAGAGAGGAATCAGCCACCAACAGAGCGTTGGAAGCCTCAGGTGACTGTGGAGGTATGCTGGCAACACCTGATTGTGACCACACCATGCACCAGCCCTCAGGAGTCAGAGTCCCTGCCCTAAGAAGGGGAAGCCAGAATCCCCATGAAGAACTCTTGTTGCCACATGTCCAGTCACCCTAGGTCACAAGAGTGGGGCATTGCTGTGAAAGCAGGGACCTGCTCAGCCTAGAAATGCTGAGTCCAAACATCCTTGGACCTGAGCAGAGGCCTGAGCTCTCTTCTCACAAGCATCCACACTTTTCCCTGGGTCTGGTCTGTGCCTGTAAACTCTAGCTGCACAGTCCACCCTCACCAAGGTGATCATTCTCCATAAAAATAAACTCATAAAATAAATCCAAAAAGTCCCCCACTTCTGGCTAAGATGGAGTAGTGGGGTCTTCATTAGCTCTGCTCCTAAAATAACCAGATAGGAAAACAAACAAGATATATAAAAGCACTGGTTTGTCAAAATATTGGGCATCAGTCAATCAAAGTTCTATATTTGGGGTCTGGAATGTTTTCCAAACTCATGTACTCAAGGTGTGGACCCCAGCTTGGTGCTTTTGGGGGGTGGTGGGACTTTTAAGAGATAAGACTTAGTGGTAAGTCTTAGGCCACCAAGGGGTATTCTTTTTAAGGGGGCATACCCTCTTTCTTTTGCTTCTCAGCTTCCCATGAGGTGAGTGGCTTTGTTCTACCAAGTATCCCCACCGTGATGTGTCACTATTGGCCCCAAACAATTGGTACCACCACTCATGGCATGGAACCAGTAAAACCATGAGCTCAAAGAAAACGTTTCTCTTTATAAGTTGATTATTCAGTTGTTTGTTATACTGTATTAATGAAAATCTGACTAACACAGAAGGACAGCAACCTATAAGAGCCAGGAAACAAAGGATGAGTCCTTTGTTTACTCCAGTTTACTCCTTAAGAGTTTCTAGACTACAGTATTGGGAGAGGGAGCTCAGCTGGAGTGTGATGCTCTCATGAAGCTAAACAGATGGAGAGTAAAGTGTCTGGCGAGGCCAGGTGACTGGAGTTTGTACAGCAGAGTACTAGGCAGTAGAGGGCTGCTCTTGGATATTTGGCTGAGTCTGGTTCAATATATGCAGGAGAAAAACTACTCAAGGATGCAGGAAGAATCACCTGAAAGGATTACAAGTGACAATACCCAGCCCTTACACAGGACCAGCATCAGGCTGGTCACAGCAGCCAGGTTAGAGCACCTCATGATTGGCAGGGCCCTGGGTAGAAAACACAACAAGGTCTTGTCTCATTAGTAAATAGTTTTCCTTAGACTAATCAATGCTTTCTCCCCACCCAATAAAACATTAAAAGTTTCCAATTATCACACTGCTTCCAAAGAACCTATGTTCCAGAATGAAGCTCAATAATATTTTTAGGAATACAAAATTATTTAGTACCCAACAACAATGGGTACTGAAACCTAACAATGACTGGCATCCAATCAAAAACTATCCGACTTGAAAAGAAACTAGAACATACAACTCATCGTGAGGAGAAAAATGAATCAAAATTGACCAGAAGTGGTATAGATGTTAGAATCAGAACGCAAGATTATTAAAATAATTTCTAAGTTATATAATGTGAGTTCAAAAAGTTAACTAGAGATAACACAATAAAAAAAAAAACTTCAAAACTAACCTCCTCTAAAAAAATAAAAGGTAGTGAAAGGGACTAACACTATCTGATTAAAAGATTTACCATGAAATTATTACAATCAAAAAAGCATGGTATTGGCAACAATCTAAAAAGCTTATCAGTGGAAAGGAGTTCAAAAGTCAATTTTCACAAGTACAATTATCTGACTTTTGATAATTTTAATGGCAATTCAGTGGAGAAAGATACTGTTTTCAAAAAATTCTGCTAAAATATTTTTAAAATAGGCAAAAATTGAACATGAATCCAAAATTGAATTTTTTTTGTAGGTAATACTTTTTTTGATTTCTGAAGTATATCTTTTTAAAAACTTTTTTCCATAATTTTATTGAGAAACAAATAGCAATGAGACAGTTTCAAATCAAATTGGTAGGACAGTTTCAATAATTAACATATTGAATACTCTTTTCCTAGTAGTTATTTGCTGTACAAGATGCAGACATGATATCCTATTTACAAACACAATTACAACAAATCCCTCTATTCATTAAGAGAATGTAACTATATATCTATCCTAACCATTTTGAATACACACATACAAAATGGACATTCATCTGTCTACCCTTTTTTGTTTAGTTTCATCATATTATAGGTACGTGAACTCAGCAAAATATTCTAAAAGTCTAGTAGTCCATAATAGTATTGGGTCTTCCACTTGACTGGCAATATCAGAAATTGTTGACCTGAGTCCCCTACAGCTCAACATAACACCATGGCTTTACTTCTTATACTTTGTTTTTATACTTTTCTGCTGGATGGTTAAGACCAAGATAAAGCAAGACCTATGCAACAAGAGTTGTAGCTTTTGGATCTGATAAGGTCAGTGAAATCCCCTCAGGATTTATCCTGAGATCCTGTACCTCAGATTGTAGATCCTTTGTCAGTGTCAGCCATGTGGATGAGTTACGGCCATTGCTTGGCCAGTGTGCTCTCTGTGAAAGCCTGAGAGAATGTTTTCTCTCCATGTGACTCTCCTTAGGCACACTGTACATCATTGATCACTTTCCTCTTTGGCCCCATAATCTTCTTGATCAGAAAATTTGGGACATCACTGAGTTACATGTTACAGTACAAGTTTTCATATGTCCTAGCTTAGAAGGCTAGGGCCAAAATGTTGGCTTTCCTTGCGGCCCTCCTTTTTCTCTAATTTTGGTCTGCAAACTTAGGTTGTTAACCCTCCACAAGACAAGCTTATTGTTATTACCATACAAACCTAGGCTGTTGAGTTTAACCTCACTATCTGTCTGAATATCAAACATCTTAGGCATAACATGGAACAGGTATTTTTCATCAAGTATTGATATGTTAAACTTTAAGTCCCTACAGAATATGATGAAAAAACATTAAAAAAAATTAAAATATATTTTAAAAATAGGCATAAAGAATTATATAATTCTTATGTTTACACATAAGTCCATAAATCTAACCATATACAACCTTAGCAGGACAGTCGCGCAACATTCCTTTTGTTGTCTCCTGCCTTCATTCACCACCCCCTTCTTTTTGAACAATCATCTACCCGAGAGACAGTGCAGCAGCAACTGGCATGTCATGACAAGCAGCCCATATTCAGAAGACTAGAATGACAGGCACTCCAAGCATGAACCTACTATTACAAATTGCCATCTTCAGTGCAGTTGTTTAGTTCACAGGTGTCAGTATATATAGTTAGGGTGAGAATCCTTCCAATTAACTGCTAGATTCAAAAATCTTCTGAAGATTCTCAGGATCATTGCCTTACCCATCTTCTACATATAACTGTATGACTTGCCATTGTCATGTTTCCCAGCTCATCTCCTTTCCCTCTCTTAATTATTTAGTTCTGAAGTTCTTATTTTCCTTTTAGTTGTATTATACCTTTCTATTTGTATTTCTTCTTTTGAGTTCTTATACTAGGGAAACTATACGATACATATGTGTGTCTGGTTTATTTCACTTATGAGTATATTTTCAAGTGGCATCCACTTAAATATAAAGGCTTCAAGTTTATCACTCTTTATAGCTGAGTAAAACTCCATTGTATAAAAATACCACATCTTTTTCATCCACAAAATTGAATTTAAAATGGACCACAAACTAAAATGTAGAGTCCAAAACTATAAAATTTCTAAAAGAAAACACTTGACTCTGGAATAGGTAAAGTTTTATGAAGTACAATACCAAAAGTGCTGTCTCTAAAAATAATAATTTTTTTTTTTTTTTTTTGCGGAACCAAGGATTGAACTCAGGCCCTGCGCTTGCCAGGGAAGTGCTTATTCCACTGAGCCATCTCCCTAGCCCCATAAATTCATAATTTGAACCTCATCAAAATTAAACACTTTTGTTTCTTTTTTTTTTTTAATTTTATTTATTTATTTATTTGTGTGTGGCCAGCTCAGCCCACCAGGGGGCGGGGCTGGCTGGCATGTGGTGCTGGGGGATTGAATCGTGGTCCCTGTGCTTTGCTAAGCTTATTCTGAGTAGGTGCTTTAGACCACTGAGCCATCTCACCAGCCCAACACTTTTGTTTCATAATAAACATTATTAAAAGACCAATGACAGATAATGAGAAAATGTTCGCAAAGCATTTTCAAAATCCAACAATAATAAAAAGTCTAATTTAAAAATGGTCAAGATCTTTCAATAAGCACTACACACACACACACACACACACACACACACACCCAGTAGGCAATGAATATATGTGCAACAGTCATCAGGAAATGAAAACTGAAGCCACAATGAGAACTGCATACCTATTAGAATGGCTGAAATAGAAAAGACTGACCATGAAGTTTGGGAAAACTAGACTGGTACGAATGGAACATATAACCTAGTATAAATACTTGGAAAAACAATCTGACAGTTTACTTAAAGTTGTAGAGGTGTGTCAACATTAGGATTTTTCCAGAGTCAAGCTCAGTGAAAAAAGCAAAGCTGTTAACAGTTGTTAAAAACAAACAAACAAAAAAAAACCACCCAGCAACACCTTAAGGTCTCTGGAAATTGTCTAAGAAAAGACAGTGAAGAAGAGACATTACTCAAGGAAACAGTAAGACTCAGTAAAAGTAGATTTGAGCATTAGGCTTTTCCCAGCCATCCTCTCTTCCTTAAGGGATGGGTGAAGTGGGAAGTGATTAGGTCCTTAGGAGGATTAAGGCTTTTCTAATGGGAGTGCATTCTTGCTCTGACAGAAATCCCACAGGGGCAGTAGTTATAAGTGAGCCAGTTACCTTCCTTGAATCTTTCTTTCCCATCTTGCCAGGTGGCCTCTCTCTCCCTTTTCCTTATATACTCCTGCCATTATGATGCTATCTGCCAGACAGTCCTCACCAGAATGAAGCAATTGCTTACACTGCACCCATGAGGAAAATAAATCTTTACCAAGTGCCCCACAGTATTTTGTTAAAGCAATACAAAATGAACTGGGACAGTGGCAAAATGCTGCTGCTCTCTCCCTTTAGCTCCCAACTAAGATTCATCCACTCATCTCTGGGGAAAGCAGGCTACCAGCATTTCTAATTGCCTCCAATTCCAAGTTGAAGAATTCCTGGTGAATGTGGATAAAAGGTCAGGAGCTCTCTTATTCCACCAAATCCCTACCTGTAAGATGGAGGCTTAATCCCAGGCATGCTAGCAGAACATTCACATCCAAACTATCCTTGTCCCAATTTAGGGCAGAGTTTCTACACCAGAGGAAGTGAGAGCTGAGGACAGAGGCTACAGCCCCATTTCGGGGCCAAAAGCTTTTCAGCAGGAAAGACAAAGCGAGTTCCAGAGTACTCTATGAAGAAACTGGCATTATTTTAAAAAGAGTAAGGGGAAGTTTAAGCCTGAGGGTACCTTCAAAACCAATAGCTCTTTTTAATTAAGAGGAATAATTAAGTAATAGGAATAATCAGGCATTCCAGTTTATATGAGAGAACCTGGGAAAGAGATGACTGAAGTGACTCCTTCTGGGTACACGTAGAACAAAACTTGAAGTCTGGTCTAAAAATCTATTCTTCCAAATTTAATTGGATAAGACTGCTTAGAAATGTGTGTTCCAGGGCATTGTCAAAAACAATAAAACAATCATTTGGAAACTGTAGATCCTGAAGGATGAATAGTAATAGCAAGCAAAATAGACAGCTCCACAGAGGAATTGGGGAAATGGTCAGTCGAAAAGATCCCTGTTGAAACCACTGCCATCCGGTGGACGATTTATGGCTGTGCCCTTCAAGGAGTGACGCCCAAGTCTTCATGCTGCGAAAGAGATGAACTTTACTAAAATACTCCAGACAACTCATACAACAAACGAATTAAAAACAACAAAATTAAGCCTCAGATAAGGAGAACAATTAACATTCAAAGTTGCTAAAGTGTAGTATGTAAAGCATCCACTTTCCAACAAAAGAATGCCAAGGCATGCAAAGAAACAGAATCTTATGACCAATACACAGGAAAAAAAAGAGAGAACAACAGAAATTGCCTGCAGATATCATATTTAACAGAGACTATGTGCATTATAAGCATATTTAAAGAACTAAAGGAAACCATGATTGAAGTTAAGGAAGATAAGAAAGCAATGTCTTATCAAATGTAGAATATCAATAGAAATACAAATTATTTAAAATAGGCAAATAAAAATTCTTTGCCTTCAGAATATAGTAAGTGAAATGAAAAATTAGAAATACTTACGTAGTAGCTTCAAACTGACAAAAGTAGAATGAGTAAATTTAAGTATAAATCAATAGCAACTATATGATCCAAAGAACAGAGAAAATAGTGAAATGAACAGAGGCTCAGAGAAATGTGAGACACTTTTAAACACACAAACATACTTATAGTGTAAATTACCGCAAGGATAGGAGAAAAGAATAAAAATAATATTCAAAGAAATAATGGCTAAAATCTCGTATTGCTGAGAAATAGGATTTTCCAGATCTGTGGACTTCAACAAAGGCTAAAGCTTATCTATATGAAGAGTTACACACCTAGAAGCACATGGCAAAATTGCTGAGAGTCAAAGTGGAAAATTTTGGTAGCTACAAGAGAAAATGATGCATCACATACGGGGAAGACCTATGAGACTAACAGCTGACTTCTCAACAAAATCAACAGATGCCAGAAAGCTGTGATATAGGATATATTTAAAATGCTCAGAAATTATCGACCTGACATTGCCAGTTAAACAGAAGACCCAATGCTATTATGGGCTACTGGACTCTTTTAGACTATTTTGCTGAGTTTACACACCTATAATAT
>NW_004524888.1:1310436-1316831 GCF_000260255.1 Octodon degus | reverse complement strand
TATATGCAGTGTATTATTTGTTGAAACTGTACTTCCAATTTGATTTGAAACTGTCTCATTGCTATCTGTTTATCAATAAAACTTTGAAAAAATCAAAATCAAAATCAAAAATAAAAAAAAGAAAAAATGCTCAAAGAAAATAATGAAGAATCTTATATGTAGAAAATGTATATTTCAAAACAAAGATGAAATAAAAATGTTATAAGATGAAATCAGAGAATTTGTTGCTATCAGATCCATCTTGTAAGAAATATTAAAGGATGTCCATTAGACTGAGTGAAGTAAATCCAGAAAAAGTTCAAATCTACTTTTTTTCTTTTTTTTTTTTCTTCTTTTTTTTTTTTTGGTGAACCGGGGATTAAACTCAGGCCCTTGCACTTGCCAGGGAAGCGCTTATTCCACTGAGCCATCTCCCCAGCCCTCAAATCTACATTTAAAAAACTATCATGAAAAGTAGTTACCTGATTATATTTTTTAAAAAGGCATATTTTCTCCTCTTAACTAATTCAAAAAGATATTATTTAAAACTATATATATGTATATTTATATAGTATTAAACAGTGATACATCAGTCCATGAATTTAATTCTTACCATGATTCTGGTTGCAAACTGAATTGTACAAGAATTGAATGAAATTTCCCCATTAAGTCAAAAATAAACCTGATCATTAAATTTGATTTCGTTCTCTTCCAATTTTCCTCGTGACTAGAACTGTGAAAAGAATAAGTTTGTGAAGTGAGGTGCCGTTGTGTAGGCCTTATACATAATATGCATACATATAGGTATATAAATGTGATACATTTGACAACAGCACAAAGAGGATGGAAAGGAAAGAGGGTGAGCAGGAACTGAGCTATACTGGATTAAAGAAATGACCTCATACGGTAACTCAGTTCTACAGGAATTAATGAAGAAACTATGAAATGGCAACTTAAAAGATAAATATAACAGCTGGGCATGGTGGCACATACCTATAATTTCGGCACTCAGAAGGCTGAGACAGGAGGATTGCCATGATTTCAAGGTCGGCCTCAGTTACATAGTGAATTCAAGGCAGGCCTGGAGCATATAGTGAGACCCTATCTCACAAAAATCCAAATGAAGACCAAGGAAGAGGAGAAACAGAAGGAGGAGGAGGAGGAGGAGGAGGAGGAGAAAACTAAATATACTTGTTCTCCTTTCATTTCTCAGCTTCTATAAATAATGTAATAGCTATAACAATGTTTTCTGTATTTGTAACATGCATAGATGTAATAAGTTTAACAGTAAAACACAAAAAGAAAAAATAGAAAGAGTTATCTAGGCATAACATTCCTGTATTTCACTGGAATTGAATTAGTAGTAGTCTGAAGAAGAATCAGATAAATTAACATATGCATGTAAGTGCTAAAGCAATCACTAAGGTAGCAACTAAAAAACAGGGAAAAAATTCATTCTAGGAAGTAAAATGGCACACTAGAAAGGATTCATTTCATACAAAAGAAAGGAGTAAAGACAATACAGGAAACAAAAAGTGAAAAGTCAATTAAATCCAAGTAAATCAATAATATTTGAATGCATTAAACAATAAAAAGGTAGAATTGCCACAAAAATCCAATTATATATTGATCATAAGAAATATATATTACATTCAAAGACACAAATAATTTGAAAGTAAGATAACAAGAAGGCTATATTATGCATACAGCAACAATAAGAAAGGAGTGGTTACATTAATATCACATAAAATTACATTATGCTTTTTCTAATAGAGATATTTTACAATGATAAAAGTATCCATCTATCAATAAGTTATAGCACTTATAAATATCTATGCACAAAAAAACACAACCCCACAATACAAGAAGCAAAGGCTGACAAAATTGGGGGTAAAAATAGATAATTGCATAATAAACATCAGAGACTTCAATAAACCACTGTTAATAATGGATAGAACAATCAAGCAAGTTGCCAACAAGAAAATATACACAAATAAATACACAATACACACAAAGAAGACCTGCCTGGGAGCTATAGAATCCAGAGCCTAACTGAGACAGAATATATCATTCTCAAGTATACAAGGAATATTCTATAGGACAGACCATATGGTAGGTCATGAATCAAACTTCAATAAATTTAAGAGAATTGAGATTGTACAAATTATGACCTTATGCAGTGGATGGCTAACTGGTGGTCAGCTTCTTCCACCAGCTGAATTGAACTAGCACAGTGCTGGGTGTGGGAGGCCCACCTGAGGGTTGTTGTCAGCAGCATAAAGACAAAACAGGAGAAGCTGCTAAAAAAAACCAAACCAAACCAAACTAAACAAAAAAACACTGTAGGATGCTGTTTGGACAAGCTGTTGGAGTTGCTAGTTCTCTTGGGCTGTTCTGCTGGAGGACTTTGTCATGCTGGCTTTCCCGATGCACTCTGGAGGAGCTCTGGTCCTCATCTTGAGCATCACTTCCTGGCTCCAGAGGGGAAGACGGTGTACTGCTCAGTCTCATGAAGAAGCTTGTAGTTCTGATTTTCCTGATGGGAACTCGGCTTTCCTCATCACTAGAGGAGCTCAGGACCTCACTGTTGCTCAGGATGACTGTGGCACTTTTGGGCGAGCTCTCGTGCTTATCTTGAACATTGCTTCCTAGCTCCAGTTCAGGTCCCTCAGCCTGCTAGCCCAGATCCTTCATCCCACTGGCACAGACTTTCTACCTTCCACCACTGACCTTCCAGCCTTTCCAGCACAGATCCATGAAGCGGACCTGCATGAGACTTTGTTGTGGGCTTTAGGCCTCCAGTTGGACTGGTGGGAGGCATCGTTACGAGCTGTAGGCCCTTAGCTAGATTCATTAGTATTTAGTATGTGGATAGATTTCCTGCACTTGTAGTATGTGATTCTTGGTTCATTCATTATAAAATACTACTATAATATGTGTCCTGTATTATATTGTTCTTCATGCAAAACCCCAAACTATGACACCTTATATCACAATGGAGTTGGAAATTAGTAGCAGAAAGAAATCTAGAGAATTCAGAAGTATGTTCAAAGTAAATAACACATTATTAAATTCCAAATGGTCAAGGAAGAAATCCAAAGGAAACAGAAAATACACTCAGATAAATAAAAATGAAGACATATATGTAAAAATTTCTGGGAGGGGCCGGGGAGATGGCTCAGTAGAATAAGCGCTTGCCTGGAAAAAAAAATTCTGGGATGCAACTAAAGTAGTGGTTGAAGTAAATTTATACATATAAATTACATGAAGGAAGAATACAAATTTCAAAACAATACTCCTCCACATTTAAGAGTCTGAAATAAGTAGTGAAAACTGAGCCAAAATTAAGCAACAGAAAAGAGATAATAAGGATTTTAGTGCAAATTAATAAAATTGACAAATAAGAACGTTGACACTTGGCCGTGGTGTGTAATCCTTTCTGTACTAAGGATTACACCTAGACTGAGATGGCTCAGACTATGAAAATCATGAGTGGAAGAGGGGACAGAAACAAAAACTATGAAAGAATTCTATGCATGATGATATGCCATAAATTACAAGTTAAGAGTTTGACTTAGTAACCAAAAGACTTCTGCAAAGGGTCCATGACCAAATGGTTTCACTGGTGAATTTTACTAAACATTTAAAGAATTAATATGGATTTTCACAAATTCCTCCAAAAACAAAAGGAATGGAACATTTTCAACTTATTCTATGAGACCAATATTGCCTCAATCTCAATATCAAACTGTTATATCATAAGATACATCATTCCTGTTTTCATATTTACATTTTCTTATCAATATAGACACAAAAACACTTGACAAAATACTATTAAATAGAATCCACTGACACATCAAAAGAATTATACATCATTACCAAGTGGGATTTAGCCAAGAAAGGCAAGGTGACTTTAACATCTGAAAGTCAGTTAATATAATACACCAGATCAACAGAATGAAGGGGAAAACCACACTTTAATCTCAATTGATGAAAAAAAGACATTTGACAAAATCCAATACCCTTTCATGATAATAGCATTCAACAAACTGGGAATAGAAGGAAACCTCAACATAATAAAAGCCATATATTAAAAAACCCACATTGTTTAGTAACAAACTGAATGTTCTTCCATTAATATCAGGAACAAGACTAGAATGTCTGATCTCACCATTTCTATTCAACTTATACTAGAAGTTCTATCCAGGAAAATTGGACAATAAAAAGATAATAAAAATATCTACACTGGAAAATAAGACGTAAAACATTGACATAATATTGTATACATACATATGGTATGCATAAATCTAAAAATCTATTAGAACTAAGCAATGAGCTCTCCAAAGTTGCAGAAATCAAGATCAAATGTAAGATCAAATCTATCTCTAAAAATTCAATTAGAAATAACATCAGAAAGAATAAAATACTTAGGAAGAAGCTTAACAAAATAAGTACAAAACTTTTACTCTGAAAAGAACAAAATATTGTTGAAAAATTAAAGAAAGCCTAAAGAAATGAAGTGACATCCCATGTTCATGGACTGAAGACTTAATAGGCATACAATGGCAATCATAAGTACACTTATATAAACTTATCTGTAGATTTCTCATGAACCCTATCAAATCCCAGCTGACTTCTTTCCAGGTATTGACAAGCCAATCCCATGATTCATAAAAAAAAAAATCAAGGAACCTGGACTAGCCATGACAATCTTTCTTTCCCCAACCCATGTGTTACTACCCCTCCATAGCGATCATTTTTTTTTTTTTTTGTGGTACCAGGGATCAAACACAGGACCATGTGCTTGCCAGGCCAGCACTTATTCCACTAAGCTATCTCCCTGGCCCATAATAATCTTTAAAAAAAAAAAAAAAGAATAAAATTGGAGACTCACTGTTCCCTGTTTCAAAACTTGCTATGCAGCTATAATGATCAAGAAAGTTTGGTACCAGCATGTAGAGCAATGGAATCCAGTTGAGAAATAAAGCCTCAAGGGCCAGGCAAATAGCTCAGTGGACCAAGCTCCTGCTTTGGCAAATGCAGAGATCAGGTTTTGATCTCCTATCCTGCATGTCATGTCGGCCCCGCCCCACGGGCGCGCCGAGCCAGTGACAGAGTCCAGGCCTGCCAGTGTATGCCTGTAATCCCAGTGCTGGGGAGGCTGAAAACAGGAGGCTCACCAGCAGTCCAATCTGCATAGTGAGACCCTGTACCACATACACAAATGAAACAAGCACACACACACACACACACACACAAACACACACACACACACACAGAGAAAGAGAGAGAAGGAGGGAGAGAAAGAGGCAGAGAGATATAGAGAGACAGAGAGAGACAGAGAGACAGAGAGAGACCCTCTGATTTATAATTACTAGAAGAGTGGCATGATGCTTCAATAAAGAAAGAATAGTCTTAACAAATAGTCTTAAAGAAAGAATAGTCTCATAGAGTACAGCAACATGGCGGCCTCTGTGGATCTGGAGTTGAAGAAGGCCTTCACCGAGCTTTAAGCCAAAGTTATTGATACTCAACAGAAGGTGAAGCTTGCAGACATTCAGATTGAACAACTGAACAGAACGAAAAAGCATGCACATCATACAGACATAGAGATTATGTAGATGAGACTAACATGTATGAAGGTATAGGAAGAATGTTTATTCTTCAATCCACGGAGGTAATTCATAATCAGCTGTTGGAGAAACAGAAAATAGCAGAAGAAAAAATTAAAGAACTAGAGCAGAAAAAGTCCTACCTGGAGCAGAGTGTTAAGGAAGCTGAAGACAACATCTGGGAGATGCTGATGGCACGAAGGGCACAGTGAGCCTGTAAGGGCCACTCTCCCTTTGGACCCCTCTCATCGGCATGGGGTCGGTAGCCCTTCCTCTACCCAGGTGGACATCTTATCTGGTTGGGCCAGCAATCAACCTTGCACTTTTTGAATTGCCCTGAGCCACTTGCGGGTTCCACCTTGTATATTCCCCCAGCTTTACCTGCCCTGGATACTCCTCTCTCCTGCGGTGATACATGAATTCCCAGGAGAAGGAAGACAGGAGCCATGGCAGATAGGTATGTGCTACCTGACCCTGCCACTAGGTATGCTAGTCATGTCAAGAAAAGATTTCTGTCACAAAAAAAGAAAGAAAGATAGAATAGTCTTAACAAATAGTCTGAAATAACTGTTAGCACCACGCAAGAGTGAAGTTGAGCCCTACCACACACCATATATAAAAATTACCTCAATGGAGCCAGGGAAATGGCTCAGTGGAATACCTGAGTTCAATCACTGGTTCCACCAAAAAAAAAAAAAAAAAAAGGAAAAAAAATTATCTCAAAATGGATCACAGACTTGAATCAGAGAGCTAAAACTATATAAACTTTAGAAGAAAAGCAAATATAAATCTTCATCATCTTAA
>NW_004524888.1:1308429-1310127 GCF_000260255.1 Octodon degus | reverse complement strand
CCAGTCTCAATTGCCATCTCAGCATGCCCCTGGGGCAAGGCCAGCATGGCAGGCCCAGGAATCAAACCCTGCCCCCTGCCTGGGGATTGAATCCCTGGCCCTGGATTGAACCCCACACCTGCGCCTGCTTGCAGGTGCTTTAATCCAATGAGCTATTTGGCTGACCTTTGAAGTAGCCTTTTAGACAGGACATCAAAAGCACAACAAAAGAAGTAGATTAACTAGATATCACCAAAATTTCAACTGTTTTTGCCTCAAAGGACACAGCAAAGAAAAAAAAAAGACAACTGCAAAAAGAGATAAAATAAGGGATTTGAATACAGAATATATAAATAATTACTACTACTCAATAATAAAGAACAATGGGCAAATGATCTAAATTTAAATTTCTCCAAGAAACACATACAAAGAGCCACTAAGAGCATAAACAGATGCTCACCATCATTATCCACAAGGGAAATGCCATGAAAACCACAAGAAACAGCACTTCGCACCCACTGGAATAGCTACAAGAAGAAAGGCATAAGAGCAAGTCCTGGTGAGGATGTAGAAATCTTTATGCCTACATGGTGGCACTGTAAAGTTATGCTACTGCTTTGGAAAAGTGGTGATTCCTCAAGGTGTAAAACACAGAGCTTCCATAGAATCCAGCTCTTCAACTCCTAGGGATGTAGCATACTCAAATAAAGATCTGCATATGAGCATACATAGCAACTTTATTTAATAACCAAAAAAGAAGTGGTCCTAAATTGGAATCAACCTTGGTGTCTTTCAGCTGAACAACTTTGGTCTTTTTATTCCATGGAATCTGACTAGCGATTAGAAAAAAAGGAGATACAGATACACACTATAGCATGGATGAATTGTGTTAAGTGAAAACACCTACACATACAGCATATGGTAGTGCACTCCTATAATCCTAGCATCATGGGAGGCTGAGGAAAGAAGACTGTAAGTTTGAGCCCAGCCTGGAAAACATAAGTGATTTAGCAAGATACTGTCTCAAAATAAAAACTTTAAAAAGGGCTGGGGACGTGACTCAGCATGAAGACCCTGTGTTCAGTGCCTTGTATGGGGGCGGGGAAGCTACACATGACAAACTTTTTGAGGTGATGTATTGATTGTGGTAGGGGCTCCATGGAGATTATGTCTATACATATGTATGTATATCTTTATCAAGAAAGTAAAAAGAGAAAAATCTGCAATCACATGTCTGATGAGGTCACTATCCAGGATATGTAAAGAACCTCATTCTTCTCCACAAAAAAGATAAGGCAGTTAAAGAATGAGTAGATGACTTGAATAAATATTTTTGCCAAATAGGATACACAAATGGCTGACAAGACAAGATGCTCAACATCTTTAGTCACCAGGAAAATACAAAGCAAAACCAGAGCAACTAACTGTACACTGACTAGGAAAGCTATAAGCAACAAATGGAAACTAAGTGTCGGTGAGCATGTGGAGAAGCTAGAGACCTCATACATTTGTTTGGAACATAAAATAGAATAGACCCTATAGAAAACAGTTTAGGGGGTTGGGGAGATGGCTGAGTAGAATAAGTGCTTCCCTGGTAAGCACAAGCATCTGAGTTCAATCCCTGGTTCCACAAAAAGAAAGAAAGAAAGAAAGAAAGAAAGAAAGAAAGAAAGAAAGAAAGAAAGAAAGAAAGAAAGAAAGAAAGAAAGAAAGAAAGAA
>NW_004524888.1:1278384-1308329 GCF_000260255.1 Octodon degus | reverse complement strand
AAAGAAAGAAAGAAAGAAAGAAAGAAAGAAAGAAAGAAAGAAAGAAAGAAAGAAAGAAAGAAAGAAAGAAAGAAAGAAAGAAAACAGTTTAGTATTCCCCAAGAGCTAAGCATGGAGTTACCACATCACCCAGAAATACAGTTGTTAGGCACATATTTAAGGAAATTGAATCTAGGACTAGACAGATATCTGCTTGCCAGTATTCATTGTGCAATTATTCACTTTGGTCAAAAGAGCAGAAACAACCCAAGTGTCCATCAACAGAGAAATGGGTGAGTAAAATGTGGCCGAGTGACACGATAGAATATCATTTAATGTAAATTGGCATGATACCCTCATACATGCCTGCTGCATGAATGAAGTTTGAAAACATTATGCTACGTGAACTAAGCGAGACATGAGAGGACAGCTATGGTAGGGCTCCACACACATGAATATCTAAATAGGCAGAACCATGAAGACAGAAAGTAGACCAGAATTTACCTGGGGTTGGGGAAGAGGTATCGGAGTTTCTATGTGTTACAGTAGAATTTATGTTTGGGGTGGAGGCCACAAATTGTGAATGTCCTTAATTGTATATTTAAAACAGTTAAAAGCGAAATTTTTGTGTTAAATGTATATTTCCACAATTAAAAATAACATATCCAAAACAATCAAACCATGTACTTTATGTAGCTGAATTATACAGTATGTCAGTTACATCTCAATAAGCTGTAGTTAAAACATAGGAACTTTTACACTACACTTTTTTATTGTATGTCAATTATACTTCAATGAAGCCAACAAAACTGTACTCATAAAAATTTAATTTTAAATTAAAAATTAAATTTAATTTTAAAATTAAATCAAAAATTAAAGCTTACGGGAACAATGAAATTCTGTAATTATTCTGATAATACAGACCTATTCCCTGATATTTGCCCATGGAAATAAAAATAGAGGGTGTGGCTCTTCAACATGGGCAACTCAAGATGTGACTCCTCACTCACACTGCCTCAGTTTACCCTCCCTGGTCTCAGGAGGTGAGCATGGAGGCTCTGAGATTTAAGGAACAGGGATGAGGCTGTAATTCCCTGCCTAGACTTAATGCCTGGACTTTGATTAAAGCAGAGAGGTCAGGTTAGCTGACCTCAGGGGCTAGAGAGGTGGGCCTGAGACTTGTGGGGGACCTGGGGAAGCTGTGGAGGAGGAGGGTGGATGGGGAAGATGGACAGGGACTGATCCTGGGACAATAGAAGGTCCAAGAGGGAGACCAGATGCCTTTGGGCAGCAGCAAGCTTCTCTAAGCCCCTTCTGAGCACTGGTTGTTGTTCCCAGGGCAAGGCCCCCCAACCCCCATTAGCGTTGTATGTACCCTGTCTCAATGTCATCCTCCCACCCCTCCACAGGAAAGATCTAGGGAAACTTGGAGAAGGGTGAGGACTAGCATGGCTCAGGGCCTGCACAGCTGCCTCACACCCAGGAAGCTGGGCAGGGCCAGGCTGGAGGTGGATGTCTCATGGTCACTCAGGGGTAGGGGATCCCTCTGCCCTTCAGGCTCCCCATGAGCTGGGGTCTCCCCACCCTTATTCCTTCCCAGGGCCATCTGTCCCTGAGGCTTAGCCCTGGTCTGCAGCCCCCCAGGGCCCAGCTTGGACAGCCCAGCCGGGCTATGAATAGCACACACCCTTTTCCTTTCCAAATATAAAAATGTTTGCTTTCAATCAGGGGCGTCTGGGGAAATGGAAATTATAGGATTGGAGAGTGTCCTTGGGTAAAGAAATACCTCGAATGCCGAAACCTCGCAGGGCCTCTGATTAGGGCTGGAATAATTCCTGCTGTAATATAAACAAGCCTTGCTGGGCTAATGGGGGGTGGGGAGCAGGGCGGGAAATGGGGGCACATGCCACGTCTTTGTTCTTTCCCCTTCCAGAGTGCCAGTCTGCAGGGCCTGGACTGGTGTCTGAGACCCCCCCCCCCTGCTCAGCCGGGCTGTCTCTCAGGACATAAAAACCTTGGTTTCCTGGGGTTCTGGATGATCATGCACACTGTTGCCCTTTGGGGCCTGGTGTCCATCTCAGAGGTTATGGGGTGCAGTCCTGGCTCCCCTCCATGCTTCTGGGACAGAGGAGCGGATGGACTGGCTGGGGGTGAGGCCAGATAGGCATGTGGGGCCAGAGAGAAAATAGCAAGAAGC
Organism: Octodon degus; assembly: GCF_000260255.1. Taxonomy (NCBI): domain Eukaryota; kingdom Metazoa; phylum Chordata; class Mammalia; order Rodentia; family Octodontidae; genus Octodon; species Octodon degus. The sequence continues at coordinate 1,306,153 of NW_004524888.1, read as the reverse complement.
CTGGGAAAACAAAACTGACCAGAAATTCTCCCAACAGTCCATCAGTCAGTCAACAAACATTGGTTGACAGCTAGAGACACCCGCCTGTGAATGTAGTAAAAACACTGTCCCTGTGCTAGAGACACAGAAGAATTCACAAACCCAAAGCCAGCAAATTGACAACGGCAAAGTCTTGGTAGCCCTGGTGCAGAGCAGTGGCCCAGGGAAGAGACTTAGACAGTCCCATCACTCCCCAGATGGGGACAATAGGGAGCAGCTGCCTTTGTGGCACTGGGCTGCCAGCTCAAAGCCAGTCCTTCTTCCTCTCTGCAGATGGCCCTGTCCTGATAACTGCACTAATTCAAGGCACAGATATGTGTAGTACCCAAGCTCCAAGCCCTAAGAAGCAGGGAGGCCAGGAAGCACTGGAAACCTGGGAGCATTTGCAAAACTCGCAAATCTCAGAGTACTGTGGCTTCCTGGCTTCAGAACGAACACGCATCCACAACAGAAGCCAGGGAGCAGGAGCTGGACTACACCCAGACTCTCTGTGCCTCAGCAGCCGCGGTCCCTCATCTGTGCAATGGGTGTGTGTGGTAAGGAAAAGGCCCGTGAAGGGCACACTGAGGAGGAGTAGTCACCAGGCTGCATAGGCCACTGGCCTGAGGGACCTGGGGGCCACCAGAGGGTCTGGTGGGCACTGGCTCTGAACAGCCATCTTGCTGGAAGACAGACAGTTTACAGAGGAGCTTTGACCCACTCTGCTAGGGTCATGGGCAGAGGAGTGAGCAAGGCGAGGTATAGAGCAAGCTGCTTGCCCTGGCCTGGGTTGGGTAGAAGTATCTGACCTCTGAGGTCCCAGGGCCAGGTCCACTCAGGAGACAGGACACTCATGTGACAGGTGGGCCAGGGTACAGCTGGGGGAACAAGAGCAGGGAAAGGAGGGAGGACAGGTTGGGGCCTAGTTTTGGACACTGCCCAGGGCAGAGGTGCACACAGCCACAGCAGGTCAGAGCAGAGGCAGCCGCCAGAATTCGCTGAGTGACCAAGTGACCATTAGGCCTCTTCTGTCTTAAAAGAGGACCTGCTGAGACCCCTGGGAGATGACAACGCACCCAGGGCCTCAGACCATCAGGAGGAAGCTGTGCCTGGAGTGGAGAGCCTAGTAGGGTGGGGGTGGGAGAGTGGGAGGGCTGGGGCCTAGGAATGCGAGGGCCCCTGCCTGCCCGTGCTGGACCCGCTGGCGGTTCCGTATTTACACTACATTAATAATGGTTTAAACGTTCTCATAAATAGATGCTGATTAATTGGCAATCCATTTGCTGAAGGCCGGCCTGCCAGACGGCTTCCTGGAGGCCCCGCTCCTTCCACATCCCCGATAAACACCATCAGCAGCTCAGGGGCGCTAATGTATGAGCGCCTCAGCCACAGGGCTGGGGCAGCCCTCAGCTGGGGAAGGCTGGCCCAGCTGCCTCAGGACTGCTCCAGGGGTCCTGGGGGCAAATGGGGCCCTCTGTGTGGGGAGGGTGGCAGTGCAGTGGCCCTGAGGTGCCTACCTGATGGAATCCGGAGGAGCCATGCTGCAGTAGGTGGCCTCTGACTGGGCCCATGCAGCAGTGGTCACTTGTGTGCCCTGCACCCCAGGATGGCAGCCCTGTGTCTTGAGGGGCAGGCACAGCTGCCTGATCTGGAGGACAGAAAGGTCTTCCTGTTAGGTGGGCTCTCCTGTCTGTCACCCTTGAGGACAGCCATTCTAAGTCCTTGGGGATTTAGGGGACCTGGAGACCATGGGAGTTGCTGGTGGAGCATAAGCTGCTCACTGAGAGAGTGAACCACAGGTGAGTCTGCCTGGACATCTTGGGGCTGCTGTCCTGTGTTCCTGGCCCCCATGTGCCCTCCCTTCTACTGAAAGTTGGGGTTCCCATGGGCTCCACATTGCAGGATGCATGGGGGGAGACAGGAGTCATTCCCACAGAAAGCACAGCCAGCACCCCCATGTGCTGGGTCATGGTCCCCTCAGGGACCCCTCCTTTCCCCACCCCCATCCTGCACCACACTTACCGACTGCTTCTCAGGACATGCTTCTTGCACCCATTGTGCAGATGGGAGGAACACTGACAGTCACCTGCCTGGTCACCCAGCCTGCAGGTGACAGGTCAGGACACTTCCCTGTGCCTGCTCCAAGCTGGGCTGCTGAAAGAATGAATGTGGGGGTGATGAATGAATGACTGCTCCAAAGCCAGGTCCCAGGAGAGAGGGGAGTGGGGAGGGGGCCCTCCCACCCCTTCTCTGATGATTGGTTTTTAAGCTCGGGCAGACCCAGAGTGGGGAGGTCAAAGGTGGCCACTGATGGCTGTCACTCAAGCAAAATAGGCCCGTTTTCATTTTTCACTTGGGCCCAGACCCCTCCAAACAGACAGTGATTAGGCCCTGATTGAGCCTTTCCTCTGCCTGATGACTCCCACATGTGACCCGCTCCCAAATTACATGCAAATGTTCGAAGACGAGCTGCTGAAAGCCCCTGCCCCTCCCCTCAGGGCATCCCCCTCGCGCAGCCCCCTCCCCTCGCAGGTGCGCGGCCAGGTCTGCAGCCTCACCTGGGGCCTGCGCTCTGCAGCGCCACCTGGCGGGGACCGTCGGGTGAAGAGGGTGGGGGGAGACGCCGACCCAGGCTGCGCCTGTGTGGGTGAGGTGTCTGACCGTAGGACAGTGGCAGTAGTGGGGGTACGATGGATGACCATAAATGCTATGGAATCGTGGAGGCTGAATAGCTGAACTACTGAGTGCTCAGAGCACCGGCCACCCACCTCACAGGCTGGCACTGTCAGCCCTGAAGAAGAGACAAGTGCCCACCAACAGCCCAGAGTGCTCCTGGAGCCCCAGAGTGACACCTCAGATGGCGTGGGGACCCTGGCAGCTGCTGTGGGTGGTGACTTCCTGGGCACCAGCGGGCCTGTAAGAGTCCTGCAGCCAGCTCTGTTCATCCCCACATTGTCCTGTCAGGTTGGTGACCCCATGATTCTCAATTTCAGAAGACACTAGTCAGAGAGCCTCCAGTAGTGGAGACTCCCCAGGGCTGTCCACACCTGCAGCATGGGAGCTGATGGCCTGGCCTTGCAGGGCTACAAGGGACACAGGAGGGCTGCTGTGATGGGTCCTGGGGCTGGGTCCTCTGCCTTGGCACTCAAAACTCAGAGCCTCCTGGTGCAACCTGCCATCCAAGTCCTGGTATACCTCCTGTGACAGGGTGCTACTCCTGTGCTCCACGAGCAGGTGGAGGGGAAGGTCCCCTGTTGCATAAGCTGTTCTGCCTGGAGATGCCAACTGGGTCTCCTTCTCCCTCTTCTCAGAGCCAGGCCTTCTCTGCCTCTGGCCACCCACCCAGTCCCCTCCCCCAAACTTGTTTTACTGCATTCTCAGTGCTTCTTCCTTTCCAATGGTTGCCAGTTCAGGGGCTGGCCAACTCTTCTCTGAGTCCCTGTTAGGACATCAGTTTGCCAAGGCAGGAGCCATGGTTGTCTTACTGGGCTTGTCAGAGAGAGGTGGGGAGCAGAAGGGAGAGGAGAGATAGCAGAGTTGAGTCTCACAGCTGAACGCCCCAGCCCCTGGGCTTTGGAGCTGCAGATTGGCCCACAGCAGGTGGGTACACAAAAGCAGCATACATGTGGACATTCGGTGTGGGGGCTTGGCAGACTGAGTACCACCTTCACCACCACTGTCAGCGGTGGGGGACCATCAGCAGACTGTCCCCAGCCCACAGAGGGAAGACAAGCATGGCTCATCCAGCAGCCAGCAACATGGGGGTCTGCACCAGAGATGGCTAGCATTCGAGGGTGTTCCAAAGGCTGGGGACTTTGCAGAGACAGTGATAAGAGGGCCACAGAACAGACTGGGGAAGGGGAATTTGTGTTTTGAATTGTGGGATTTGAGACCACTGTAGAGAGGAAGGCAGATTAGGAAGCAGAGCCGTTTAGAGAGGAAAGGTAGGAGTAGAGGAATAAGATGGAGATAAGGCCTTCAACTTCACCCGTGCGGAGCAACCAGGCACCCCTTCCGGGGCCTTGCTGAGGGGGAAGGAGAGGTACAGTAGAGAGAGGAGCCCTGGCAGGCTGCACAGGACTGCTGGGCAGGATGTGTACTGCACAGGAACTCCAGGGAGTCTAGACAGAGCCCATAGGATACAAGTGTTTTGGCTAGCGGCTCCCTCTACCAGCCACTGGGGTTCTCTACCCTGAGGCCCACTAATGCCAGCGGAGGCCTGGGGTGGGCTCACTATTGTCTGTCTATCCTTTCTCTACAAGAGCAGTGCAGGGGAAGACCCCAGGTTGCTCAGGTGGCAGGGACACAGGTGGGAGCTGCTCCCCTTCCCTACGACGGGCAGCCTCTGGTTGGCCCTGGGCAGGAAGCCGGCTGTACCCCTCCCTTGCCGGCAGGTGGGTGGCCCCTCATCAGCCTGATGTGGAAAGTGAAATAACTTCTTCCAATTACCCTCGAATCTGGAAACTTTTTGTGCCTTGGACATTTCCTCCAGCCCAGGAGTTAATCAGCCCCTGGGCCGTCCCCCGCTGGGCCAGGTTGTGGGGGCAGCAGAGGTAGTTGTACCCTAGAAAATTATTTCTCATCATCAATTATTGCCCATTAGAGCTAATGGTGGCATTTAATCACCACACACTTATCGGGGGTGTTTTAAGCCACTGGAATGGCTTCCCTTCCACCTCCTCCCCCACCCTGCTCTCTCTGGAGCACAACCCCAGCCATTGCCAGAAATATATATTTTTTTAAAAGCAAATCACACATCTGATACCATTTTGTTTGAAAAATGAGCTGCTCTCCCCTTTTTTGTGTCTGCTGGTCACATAGCCAGCGAAGTGTGGGGGCAGCAGCCACGGAGCTCTCGGGGTGCATTCCCAAAGCCTGAGGAAGTGGGGCCACTCCATCTCCATGACTCTAGTAGGGAGGGGTGTCAAGGTCAATTACAGATGAGGAAACTGAGGCACAGAGCAGGGAAGAGTGTGCCGAACATCCCCAGGGATGACATGAGCTGGGTTAGTCAGACCCAGTGTCTTCTGGGGACAAAAGCAGGAGGCTTTGGTGGCCTTGGGATTGGGACAAGGCCAGACAGATTGGTGGATCTCACCTGCCCTGGCTCTGCTGAGACCAAGTGTCAGAAAAGAACTTCTGAACAACAGTTCACACGTCCAGGTAGGAAGTGAGGAGGACCCGACCTCCGCTCAGCATAGACAGATGCTCCAGCCCCTGGGGGCTGCTCCTGATGAGTTCCTGATGCCAAACACTCTGGGCAGAATCTACTCCTTGCCTTCCTCCCAAAGCAGGGCTGCAGCCTCTGGGTCTCAATTTCCTAATCTGCAAAATGGGGACCTGCTTCCCCCAAGGGCCCAGTTGCTGTAAGGACTCCAATGTGCAGAGCCACAGTGGATAGCTGTGTGACGGCCACAGAGCAGCTGTTTCCAGAGAAACTCACAAAGGATGAAGGGGAGGCAGGCGCCAGATGCAGGCTGCTGCCCAGCACGGGCCTGGCACAGCCTTAGACTACACAGTCCGGCGAGCTGGCTGGATCCAGTGTGTTCTTTGGGATGCAGCTCCAAGCTGCATCCTCATGGGTGTGGGTGCACTGGTGCCCAGACCTTGCTGTCGAATGCTGTTCCTGGAAAAGGAAATCAGGCACCTCGGAAAGATGGCTGACTCCACAGCTGGGCACGATCATTGCAGTGTAACCCCAAGTATATGGTAATAGGAGAGAGCAAGGGAGTCCTAAAAAGCAATGAGCAGGCCTGCAGTGGCACGGAAGCGGCTCCCACTGGCCGAATTAAAGACAAACTGCACAGCAAGTTAATTAAGCAGCGTAATTATTAGAACCACTGAAAATTAGGAATTTGCAATCCATAATTATATTAAATAGACACGTAGCAGGGGAGACGCGTGGCCAACTGGTCAGTGGGGAAAGAGGACCTGGAGTAGGAAACCAGCATTTCACAGCCATGGCTACAAAGTGTAGTGAAGACCCCACTCAGTGCTAAAGGTGCTATGGCATGGCTGTGGGCTGAGGCGTTTGTGTGCTCACAGGAGCCTCTCTCAGGGCACAGATTAAATGCAAAGAAAGAGAGAAAGCTCCACAGCAGAGACATCAGCCCACATCACATCCAGGTGCCACAGTCCACTGCCACAGAGGGGCCAGTGGCAAGGTACTGGGGAGCACCGGTGCCTCATAGCCCGTGCCCAGGGATACGAACCATGGCCCCAGACAGGCAGAAGCCAAGTGGGAACATTCTACTAAAGAGACTACTGTTCAAAAATGTCAGGGGCATGGTGGCATACTACACCTCTAATCCAAACTGTCTGGGAGCCTGATGCACCCACTGTCTGGGAGGGTGTAAGTTTGAGCCCAGCCTGGGCAACATAGTGACTTAGCGAGACCCTGGTGAAATTTTAAACTTTTTAAAAAGATCTGGGGAAGTAGCTCAGCAAGAAGGCCCAGGGTTCAATCCCCACTACCCCCTCTCCACATATACACACATACCAAAATTCTGTACCACAAAGAGACTGTAAAGACCATTTCAGACAGGAGACCAAGATGTATAATAACTAAACACAATGCCTGGCCCAAGATCAGATCCATGCTAGAAGAAAAATCAGTGCTACAAGGGACACTCTTTGGTTTGTTGATAAAACTGACACATTGATGGCAGGTTAAAATATTGTTAGAGTTAAATTTCCTGATATTGAGGATTACATATGAGCAGAACCCTGTTCTGGAAACACAGAAGACAAGCTGAAATATTGGTATAGGCCACTGTGTCTGCAGGTTACCTTCAAAAAGAGACAGAGACAGAACGAATGAGCAAGAGCAAATAGTAAAGTGAATAATAGAAAGTTAACCGCAAGTGAGAAGCATGTAAGCATTCTTTTCTGTATATTTTCAGTCATTCACAAATAAAATGGGAAAGTCAGTGTTGCGGATAGAAAACAGCTTGCAAGACACTAGTGAGAGACAGACACCTAGAGGAAAACTATCTGGGCAAAGGCCTGAAGCATGAAAACCTCATGAGTGTTCGATAGAAAGGGAGCACCGTGGGAGAGGTCCTGGGGTACAGTGGGACCTACTAGGTGGCTGCTGTGGTTTGGAAAAATATCTCCCAAAGACCTTGTGTCAAAGTTTGGCCCCCAGCCTGGAGGGGCTGTGGAGCCTTCGAGAGGCAGAGCCTGGTGGGAAGAAGCTGAGGGTGTGGCCAGGAAAGGGCTACTGGGCAAGACCCTGCCTCTCCCTTCTTTCCTGGCCACCATGAGGTCAGCAGGCATCCTCTCCACATGCTCCCACCGTGATGCCTCGCTGTGGGCCCAAAGCCATGAGCCAGGCACCCACCCAGTGAGGCCTCTGAAACCACTAACCGAAACAGTCCTTTCCTGCTTCACTGAGAGCTCGCAGGTGTTCGGTTACAGCAACAAAAAGCGGGCTACCTCAGTGGTGCTGTGTGGGAGTGGTTGTGGAAGGTGGCAAAACTGAGGATGCTGGCAGTGATCCAGAGGGGAGTTTGGGATTTAGTCTAAGCACACTGGTCCTGTGATCCTGGAGGCAGCCAGGTGGGCCAGTGGGTGAGCAAAGTAGGCACCCAGGCTGCAATACTGGAAAGGGCTGAGATATTGAGAACTGAACAGGAAATTTAATATAAAGAAGGGGCTGGAGACCCTTGGTTCCTAGGGCATGGAGAAAGCTGCTGGACCCAAAGGGGAGCGAGCAGTGCTCAGTGAGCAGTGCGATCCACTTGCTGTCCAGGCTTCCGAAGGTCAGCTCTGAGCTTGTTCTGGGCCTTCAAGAGCAGCCTGGAACCCTGGGGAGGCAAGAGAAGCAGAGCTCAGAAGCAAGACAGCATGTGGGAAAAGGGCCTTATGGCCGGCGATGGGCCCACTCCCCCTCATGGAAGGAGCGGAGTGGGTCTCCTGGTGCCCAGGGCACCTGTAGGAGTTTTGGGCCCCGGGCACCACCCATTCCCCACAGTCTGCATCTCTAGCTGATTGTGGGAACCCGTGAGGCCCACAGATGAGGGAGCCAGAGGTGGAGGGGGCATGAAGCAGGGGCCATGGGGGAGGGTGGGGAGGCTTTCGTGGTCCCCACCTGCCCCACAGCCCCCAGCACAAGAGATTCCTTTTAGCCCCAGGAGCATGAACCCCACCTCTGTCTGTGGGCAGAGCCTGTTTTCTGGGCCTCCATCAAGAACCCTTGCTGGAGGGGACCCTGGGGTGCGTCGCAGAGATGAGCAAGACAGACAGAATGCTCATACTGTCCCTTCTGACACCTTGACACATGGTCACTTGGCACTCAAGTCATGCCCTCTGGGTGACCTTGGACATTCTGTGGTCCAGAGTGACTTCATTATTGCTCTCTCAGCCCTGAGAACAGCAGCATAGCAGGGGAGGAAGAAGACCCGGGCTAGCCCCTGCCATCAGACTAGTGGTGCCATAAGATGGCAGGTTCAATCTGCACAGGGTCCCTGGAGCAATCAGAGAGCACAGCCATCTTGGACCCAGCATCCTGAGAAGGCTGACTGGCCGTAGTCCCCACCCACTGTCACTGTGCCTCCCTAGAAGCCCTGTGCCAGGCCAGGCTGGTGTTCTGTCTGCGATCAAGATACAGATAAGCTCAGAGGTGCAGGCTTGGCTACAGGGAAGGGAGCAGATTCCCAGGAGGAGTGGGAAGTTCAGGGTCTCCTGTCCACAGATTTAAGTGGCTCCTTCTGGACCCTAAGAGGCTGAGCCTCCCCATGCTGCTCTGCCTCCCCCATCTTCTCACCGGAGCCCCCATGGCAGCGATCCATCCATCCAAGAGCTTGCGCCACCCAGGAGGGGCCAAGTCTGGTGTCAGCAAGGGCCACTCTGAGAGCCTTCAGGGCACGGCCTATAGGCAAGATGGATGGGCATCACGGGCCACTTTCGGGCCGTGTTTATGGGACACCAAAGCAGCTGGTCAATCCCCAGGGACCATCACTCATCCGCTACCAAGACTCCTTGACAGGCATCGAGATTGTGTGGCCACCTTAACTCTTGCAGCACTTAGAGTCTTAGTCTGTCTGGCTGGAGGGTCCTGTCCAGACACCAGAGCTTGACAGATGAGACCCCGGAGCCCTGCTGAGAAGACACGTGGCTTGCCAGGGTCACTCACACTGCCAGCAAGCGGAAGATGGTCATGAACCCTGGAGCCTGGGGCTCCACAGTCTCCGGGGCACAAACTCCAGGGCTGCTGGCATTGTGGCTGCAGTTTGAACACAGAGGGCTGTGCCCTGGGTCTAGCATGCCTTCCCACTCCCATACTGATGTGTCTATGCAGGCTGGCCAGAGACGAAGTCAACTCTTGCTTCTTTGAAGAAGTAACCTTCCTTTTGCCTTCCCTTTGCTCCTCCTTTCCTTATTCCTACCTTTCACAGATGAGGTCGTTAAAGAAACAGAGAGTATGGAAAATCCTGTCCTAAGTCCCTGCTTCCACCTCAAGCCACTCAGAGCAATCTGTCGGTGGAGGTTCCTGGCAAAGAAAGAATCTGGGGGCCTGCGGGCTGCCCCACTCAGTGGCAAAGCATGTTAGCTGTGCCGGAAGACAGTGGGGGCCAGGAGGCCTTGGGCAGCGATCATGGGCCACCTGGCTCTGTCCTGCTCTCTCCCTTCCCAAGTCCCAGTTTCCCCAACTGAGAAGCAGCACCCTTAGCACTCTCACCACGGATGACAGGTATGCCCTGGAGTTCCTTGTAAGACATCTGCTAAAACCAAGGAGCCTTGCTAGTAATAAAAACAACACAAACCAGACATCACAACTGTTTCTCATAAAGCACCATTTCAAGGTAGTGAGCTTTAAAGAGTACTCATTCCGAAGAACAATATACAAGCAAAGATGAACTCCCAATGGATCAAAGGCCTAAGTGTAGGAGAGAAAACTGCAAAGCTCTCAGACAAAACCGTAGAAGGAAATGTGCGTGGCCTTGGACTTGCCTACAGAGTCTGAGATACGACACCAAAAGCAAAAAAGCAACAAAAGAAGAAAATAAATTGGACTTCAGCAAAATTAAAAACTTTCACACTTCAAAGGAAACCCTAAAACATAATCCATAGAAAGGGAGAAAATATTTGCAAATTACATATTTGATAAGGGTCTTGCATCCTGAAAATACGAAGAATGCTTATAAACTCACTAATAATGACAAATAACCTAATTTTTTAAATGGGCAAGTGATCTGAAGAGATGTTTTTCAAAAAAAGCACTATAGTGTGGCAAGCACATGGTCAGATGCCGGATCCCATCCATCCTTGGGAAGCGCAAACCAAATTCACAGTGAGATGCTGCTTACACTCCTTCAGAGGTTTGAAGTCAAAAGGATTAAAAAAAAAAAAAAACAAAACAAAAAACCCAAGTATTAATGAGCATCGGAGGAACTGGGTAACCTCCTATGTTTCTGATGGGAACGTAAAAGTGCATTTGCTATGGAAGACAGTTTGGTGGGTCCTTAAAACATTAACCATAAAATTACTGTATAGGCAGCAAACCACCTCTAGGTGTATGCCCAGGGGAAATGAAGTCATATAACACCACAAACATGCATGTAAACACCCATAGTAGTATTATTCACAATAGCCAAGAGATGAAAACAACCCACCAACTTGATGGATATGTACGGTACATCCACCTGGTGGAGTATTACCCACCCACCGAAAGGAAGGAAGCACTCATTCTCAAAATAATGTGGATGGACCTTGGAAACATTATGCTAAGTGGAAGAAGCTGTACACAAGACAGATATTGTCTGGTTTGTTGATACGAAGGCTCCAGAACAGCCAAGTCCATAGAGATAAAAAGGAGACTCCTGGCTCCCAGGAGTGCTGTGACCGCAGGAGGGTAAATTGGTTGTGACTGCTGATGGCCACAGGGTCTTGTTCTGGAGTGATGAAAATGCTCTCAGCTTAGGAGTGCTGGTTGCAAAGCTTTGGGTCCTAAAGCCATTGAATTGTTCATCTAGAAAGGGTGAGCTGCCTTTTAGGAACTTACATCTTAGTGCGTGTGTATATGCCACAGTTGTCATGCTGTATCTCAAAGCCAGCTTTTGTCTTGTTTTGTTGGTACGTGGGATTGAACTCAGGACCATGTGCTTGCCAGGCAGGTGCTTAAATCGCTGAGCTATCTCCCTGGCTCTCAAAGCCATTTTTTCAGAGCTCTTGTCCTCCTTCTGCCTCACACTGCTGTCGGGTGGTGAGAGCTGGTGAGTGTTGTGGGCAAGCAGGGATTCCTATAGCATTTGGCTCCAAAACGCCTTTAAAACCTTGCAATCTTTGGGAATAATTAATGACTACTTGGAATTTTTTTAACATAGACCAGCCCATTTGTGGTTAACAAATAAAGGAAAAAATTGTCTGTCAGAACCTAAGATGATAAGTGGGTTTAGCATACTTAACTATTTGCAATTGAGACATTAAAAACCTTAGAACCAGCCTCCCCCCAAATGCTCATATTCTTTGGCAAAATAATCCCTTTGTTGTGAATATTTTCCCCATAGAAATTACTTTAAAAGTAGAAAGTTGTGTGCTTGTGGGTGCTTGAACTAGCACTGCTTTGTCAGGTGATATGCATTGGGTGTGGAACAAAGGCCCCTCCCTCATGTCACACACTGGAGTAGTTGGGTATTGAGGGAGGCAGTGGCCCACTGGAAGCATCAGAGGGGTGAGTGGCTTTTCTGGGGACTGGGTATGGGTCATGATCCTTCCTTTGTTATGTCCACAACTTTGTACCAGTCCAGCTCATAGAAATCAGGGGTTGTGGCTAAGCCACAGGGACCCACGGCCGGGGCAGGAGAGCACGAAGACTTTGAAACTGCAGGACCAGGAAGCTCTGTGACAGAATAGAAACTGTCAACTGCAGAGGATCCTGGCAAGGACAGATGTGGTCGGGGGGTTGTTGGGGTCTCAGGCACCCCTAAGGCTGGAGACTAGCTCACAGACAGAGGGTGACAGGCAGGCTTTCCTGTGTTTGGCATAAAGGGGTCTGGATGTGGGAAGCTGGTTGTCCAAGTTTTAGGGCTGTGCTGAGATTAGCACCCGGGCTGAAGGAGCAGAGAGGGCCACTGGCCAACCCAGCTGGGTGGCCCAGGGAGCTCCAGGCATGGGCTATTCCCTATCAAGGATGACAGGGAGGGACATGACAGCCCTCCCTGCTGCAGAGAAGGGGATCTCTGGGATTGAGCAGCAAGGAAGCCGGGGGAGGTAGGGATATCAGTGGCTCATCTGTCATCTTCAGCTTGGCTGAATCATCCAAGATTTGCTTCTTTCCTTAAATGTATTTATTTGGAAGGAGTCTTTCTATCACCCTCAAATCAGCAGAGCTGCAGCCCTTGGGCCTGCAGATCTATGGTGGACAAGTGTGCTGGTGGCATGGCTGCTGCCATGGCTGCTGCCCTTGCCTTGGTTCCTGATGGGCCCTTTCTGTGGGTTTGACCTCCTAGCCACGTTTGTGTAAGTCTGCTGGCGGTGGTGGGGGCTGAGGCAGGAGAGTGTAGCCCCTGTCACTCTGAGTCCAAAGCCCTTCCTGAAAGTGTTTGCAGCTGTCAGAGGCTGTCCGGGCAGGCGTGGTCCATTAGCAAGGCAGGCGCTGCTCTGTAAACACAGGCTTAGGGAACCAAGCATGTGGGGGCTGCACCATGCACCTGAGCCAGGCAGAGGTCTGGCCCTGCATATACCAGGGTGTCTCAGTGTCCGGCCCACAACTGCTAGTGGTGCAAGGAGCCAGGCCAGTGCCCACAGAGGCCCCTCTGCCTCCTTCTAGCCTGGGCACCTGCTGATGCCTCGCCCTGTCCCTGCACTCTACTGGTGGTGCTGGGCCCACTTTAGCTCAGTGAGGCTTCAAGAGACAGCTGGTCTACCTGCCTCTGCATGCAAGGAAGACTCAAATGCCTCCTGAGGTCGCTCAGTACCCACCCCTGCAGCCGGCTTCCTGATGGTCTGTTTACACATCTGTCTTCTGTAGCAGACCAAGTGGTTCTGGAGGGATTCTGGTGACCTTCCCTCCCCTGTCAGCGCTAATCAGTGATTCTTGAATGAATGGTTAAAGGATGAATGAATTCCTAGACATCCACCCCTCACCAGGCCACTTGTGGAGGCTACAGACATGAGACGGAACTGTTCTCAGAGCATCTGAGGGTGGTCAGTTCTGTGGGAAACACCAGGGAGGGGTTGAGATGGGCTGGCATTCCCCAGACAGGGTTTTGAACAGAGACTTGAGGAGGTGAGGCACAGGCCTCCTGGGGAGGAACACTCCCAGGAGTAGCAGGTGCAAAGGCCTGGGGGTGGGGGAAACAGGGACACACAAGCGGTTGCAGCCCAGGAAGGACTGATCCCCTCTGTGCACCTCACAGAAATGCAGTTTCCCCTGTGCGTTGGCACTAGCTGTGAATAGGGGCAAAGGAATGACTCCAAGCTTAATTAATTCCAGCCCATCAGATTTGGAATTGTTTTCCTCTAGGCTGTGAACTGTTTGGTCTCTTCTCCAACCATGGCAACACATGAGAAAAACCGGTCTGGAGGATCAGCCTGCTAGGGTCCCCGCCCCTGGCCTCCCTGCTCCCGCACCCAGTCTGAGCCCCACCAACTCTGTCCCTAGGAGCGCTTCAGCGATTCCTGCTGCTCGGCAGGTCTCCCAGAAAAAGCAGCCCTGGGGTAGTCCTGCGAGAGCTCTGGGTGGAGGAAGAGGTGGGTCAGGAAATGTGTGGCAGCCATGGTGCATGTTACAGGCTGTGAGCAGTCCTGCCCACAAGCCTGCTGCGCCTGCCCCACAGTTAATCCCACACTCTCTCCGAGATGGAGAGGGTGGAAGACAACAGGTACATCCACGAGATGTGGAGAAATCTCACTGGAAAGGAAGTTTCTGAGAGATTTATCTTCCCCAAGAAGGTGAAATAGGATATCTGCTACACCCAGATCCAGATGCACACAGTCCACCTCCCTGCCTTTGGTTATAGTTTTGTACATGTGTGATGTCTGGAGCTATGGCAGCTACTTTGTGCCCATGAGTGAAGAGTCAGGAGTACTGCCGAGTTGCTGCTCTTCAGTACCTTAATGAGGAGGACAACAGCACCTTTGAACCCTGCTGTGTGAGTACCAGTCTGGCTCATGTGTATGCCCCTGACCCATGTCACCTAACCACCTGAACCCCAGCTCATGACCTGTATGACTGTCTTTCTTCTCTCTCTGTCTCTAAGTATTGTTTTCTGTCCAAATGTCTCCTCCTGACCTTCTTCATCAGAACATCAGCTCCAGGAGCTTGGAGCTTGGACTTGTTCTGTTCCCCCATGTGTCAGCCTGGGAGCAGGACCCGGCAAGACCAGTGACCTGAATCTCTGTTTAGTAAATTCATTTGTGGCTGCCCCAACCCCTCTGTTGCCTGAGGCTGCACCGAGGCCAGGATGGGTGAGAGGAAGCGGGACAGGGCTGTGGACTCCTCAGCCAGCCCACCTGCTGGGCGGAAGCTGCACCCACTCCCGACATGCTTTGGGACCTCGTTACCATGTAACACTGAGACTGCACTAAAAAAAGAACCAAGAAGAGATGGGCACTTCGCTTGTTCAAGGCATGTGGTGTTTTTTTTTTTTTTGTTGTTGTTTTTCTTTTTTTTTTTTGCGGAACCAGGGATCGAACTCAGGCCCTTATGCTTTCCAGGGAAGCGCTTATTCTACTGAGCCATCTCCCCTGCCCTTTAAGGCATGTGCCTTCCCTACCCAGGTGACACGTGAAGGCAGTCACTGACTTCAGACACACGTCCACACGTGTGGTGATGGAGTGCAGGCCCTTGGTACCAGGCTCACAGTCCCAATGCTGCAGTGGCCTCTTGACTGTGTCCCTCCCCCCGCTGCAGTATGGCCTTCTTGGAGAAGCCAGGGGATGCTGGAGCCTGTGGAGCCCAGGCTCAATATGGATGGGGACAGAGCACCTGCCCACTGGCCGCTGGGCCTGACCTGGCCTGCAGAGCTGCCCACTGCACACACCCCAGCACCCCTGTGGGCCCCCAGGCAGGTGAGCAGCCAGAGCCGCTCTCAGGAGACAATCCTGGCCTGAACTGGGATGTGGGGGGCAGGGGCCCCTGGTGTCAGGCTGCTCAAATGCCATTGCCTGCAGGCACAGGCCTCTCACACCCCCCAGGCCACCCGCCCAGTGCTACGAGGTTGGGCCAGGCAGTGACAGATGGAGGGGGAGGCCCTGCAGACATTCCTGCAGCAGATAAATGGCCAGGCAGTGGTGGAGAGGTGCTCTTGAGAGGCAGGGGATGAGGGGCCTCTGTATATAATAAAGGTGAGCGAGTGTCAGCCAGACATTTTTATGCTCTTCCGGAGGCCCCAGCTGCCTCCCGGCCGGAAGGAAGCATGAGGCTCTTAGCAAGTGGCTGAGGAGGTGCTGCTTTGAGCAGGTGAGGGATACATGTGGAGGGCATGCTTGGGCACAACCTTGGCTCCTTTTCCCCACCCCAACTCGCCCCATGCCCTCCTCTGAACTTCCGGAGGTGCCAGTAGATACTTTGGTGACTGGCTAGTGAATCCTGAGCCATTTCTGGGGCATTTGAAGTGCAGGCCAGTTTCTCAGGTATGTGGCTGAGGACTCCCACTAACCAGGATCCAGCCAGCCTGGGGTCCAGGGCCTGGGGCCACCCAGGACTGCCCAGCCTACTCTCTATCTTGCATCTTAGAACCCAGTTCATCAGTCTGTGACCCTGTGGCTCTGGGCATCCACAGCTCCTGTGTATAGGTACAAATGACACACAATACACCCCAAGGGACAGAGGTCAGGTGACCCAGGAAGTACCCCAGGCCTGGTACTGCTGGCCACCTGGATCCTACAGAGAGCACACATTGTCCTTTGTGTGAATCAGTATTCTATGCTGAATCAGTATTCTATGCTGGAATCAGCATTAGGACACCACTCCTAAAGGTCTACAGCTGAGGAGCCCAAGGAGCCTGGATCTTTGCAGCCCTGGGCCATCTCATTCTCTCCTCTTGCTTCACGGATGCTGCTCCTGCTTGGGCTTGGATGGCCCCCCAGGTGCCCTTGGGGGTGGGCAGTGAGCCCCTCTCTGGGTGAGGCTGGAGCCTGCTGCACCTGCAGCAGCCCCTCCTGGTTTTCTAGCCTTGAGCAAGGGTCTGCCCTCTCTGTTCCTAAGCCAGGGAGGTGACTCACAGACACCAGCAGGACCTAGAGCCAATTCCTCCATGCTGAGACCTCTGCCCTTGGGTGGTAAGAGGGGTGGCAGGTTCAGGTTAGGGCTGGTGAGGTCAGTATTGACAGCAGTAGCTCCAGCATAGTCTCCCCAGTGTTCAGAAGTGACAGACACAAAATTCTATGCTCCAGGGTCCCTAGGCTGCTGAGCTTAAGAGCTTTCATGGGGCAGGGCCCACGTACTGGGCCGCCTTCATGTCCCATGTCCTCACAACAAGGGTTTAGCCAAGTGGCATAAGTGAGAGTACAGTCCCCATGCTCTTGGATGCCAGATACAGCATGTGCCTCTCACTGGATGCCAGTGCACAGATGATGCTCCCCTTGGTGCCAGGGACAGCAGGTGTTGCTCACCTGGGTGCCAGCACAGCAGGGGTATCTCTCCCTGGGATATTGGGTACAGCAGGTGCCTCTCCACTGGTGCCAGGTGCAGTGGGTACTTCTCACGTGGGTGCCAGCGCAGGGGGTGTCTCTGATCTGAGCACCAACTGCACCAGGCAATTCTGACCATCACCAGCAATCAAAGCAAGAGTTGAAGAACTGTCTTATCTTAAATGCTGAGCTTACAGTGCAGTATTTGGTCCAAAGTCCAGAAAATACCCAAGGTCACCCATTGACTGGTTTTCCATCTCAGACCTCCACCCTCTGCTGTGGGCTGCCTCCTGGCTCTTATTTCTGAGTGTCTGAGATGCGATGGGCTCTTCCTTCCCAGCTGACCTCAGATCCCTGAATGCACACCACAGAAGTCGCCTTGCTGGCCAGCAGGGGCTTGGCCCACTTTGGGGACACTCGCAGCCACACACCCGCCCTTGGCCACAGGTCAGATTTCCATCTGCCGTCATTAGGCAGATGTCAAACTCGAAGGAGTACGAGTAATTTGGACAATTATGGCCTCTATTATTGCTTCCTCTCCTTAAACAGGGGCCAAATTATTCACTTAAACACAACCACCAGTTGCTCCCCACAGGCGGAAGGAACAGCAGTGGGGGAGGAGGGAGGAGTCGGGGGGCAGGGAAGGGTTCTGAGACTCACCAGCCCATCTGTTGGTGACTGTCCAGCAGGTTGGGCACCTTCTGGGTGACACCCTGACATTGCTCTGCTTGGGATGAGGCGGGG
The DNA here is from genome assembly GCF_000260255.1 of Octodon degus. NCBI lineage: Eukaryota > Metazoa > Chordata > Mammalia > Rodentia > Octodontidae > Octodon > Octodon degus. The sequence continues at coordinate 1,288,813 of NW_004524888.1, read as the reverse complement.
AGGGGCCAATGAGCTCCAGCCAGTCCCTGTGGAGCCAGTTCAGAACTGGGTGAGCTCCCAGGCCAGCATAGCTGTGTCTCCTGGAATCCTGGTGCCCGGCAGGGTGAGCGCCCAGTGCTGGCTGCCAGGGAGGGGACAGTCCATTCCTCAGGGGCCACTGAGGTGGCTGTTCCACTAACTTGGGCCAGCAGCCCCGGGCCATGGCTCCCCAGTTGGGTGAGAAGGGGCAGGGGTGAACCCCACTTGGGAGAGAAGGAGAGTGCAGAGCTGTCCAGTTGCTCAGAGCCAACCATAGCCACACGCCACAGACAGAGGCAGTAGATAAGTCACTCTAATGTCACCAGCACTGGGCAGCACCTGCTGAGTCCTGCACCATGTGCGGTCCACTCACTGAATTGCCAAGCAGCTCTTTGGCACATGAACTGATTTTCGTCACCTTCACTTAATAGAGAGACTCACTGGCTTGCAAGGGTCTGCAGGAATCTGAGCCCCTTATAAGCTGCAAACTGCTGTATACACAGGCCTGTAGGCTCATGAAACTTGGCTGTTGACCGGCCCTGCACAGGGCACAAACGGGACCTTGTCAGCTCTGTGGGCCCCAGGCAGCAGGGGTAGGCTCCGCGTCTGGTGAGGGACTCAGAGGACCCAACACCCCCCAGAGGGATCAAGCAGAAGGGGCAGCATTGCGTGTTGAGGGGCTGAATTGTCTTAGGGGATCCCTGGGACCCCAGGACCCTTGAGGTTGAAACTGAGGCCATATCCTTCTCCAGGAAGTCCTCTCAGGGTGGCTCAGCAGGCCAGAACAAGAATTCCCCAGAAAAGAGGCAAGGAGGATGGGGCCACACTACAGCAAACAGGTACCAGTAGTCCTTGTATGTGGGACCTGGGCCACTCTCAGTGGTGCTGAGGAGTATGTGGTGCCTAGGATGTTAATGCTACTCATGGGTAACTTGAGCCATGTGGTGCATCCCCTCCTTGGTTCACATAGCTGCCACAGCACCTGCCTTGGTCTCTGTGCCTAATACCAGTGCCTGATGCGCACAATTAACAAGCTTCATTACTGAGTGTTGATTCACCTGCAAACACCCAGGTCTGTTTCTAACTTCTTCCCCTGGTGTGAATTTACAGCCCCAGAAAATGTTGCTGGGATGGGGTTTGGAAGCTCTGGTCCCCAGTGGGCTACACAGAGACCTGAGGGCACAGAAAGGACAGTCAGCCACACTAAAGATATGTGACCACGGACAAATAGAAAAATGGCCAAACCTCTTGGGAGTAATGATAGTGCTCGCCTAAGGCATATCCATAGCTCAGGGGTCCAGAAGCAAGACCCATATTTATTTCTTAGGTTATAGGGACTGGAAGTTCTGGGTCAAGGTGTAGATGGATTTGGCCCCTGCTGGGGGCTCTCTGTCCTCTTGGTGGATCCTTATGTGGTACAAAGAACTTTGGTGTCCCTTCCTTTCATAAGGGCATTGATCAGCTAGGCTGAATTACTTCCTGTGGTAGTTGATTGTGGTAGTTGACATTGTGTCAACTTGGCTGAATTGGCTCAGGCAATTCGGGGTGTGGGGCCCCAGTCCTGCAGGTGGGCAGGGCCCAACCTGGGGCACTATTGGGCCAGCACTGGAGCATGATTGGTTCAACCCTAGGGCCATGGGCCACCCCAGAGTGACTCAGCACAAAAAGTGTATATAAAGGAATTGAGGAAGTCTTCCTTTCACCCTGTCCCGCTTCCTTGGAGAAGTCCCAGTCTACGGGGGAGCCGATCCTTGCAGTCAGTGTAGAAGGAAGAGAGAGGCTTGATGGATGCCATAGCTGCTGCTCCTCCTCTGCTCTTCATTGTTTTCTGCCACCATGAACTGCTGTCATTTGCCTTGTAGTTAGCAGAGTATGAACTGAAATCTCCGCAAACTGTGTGCTAAATCAACCTTTCCTTCCTTCATTTTGAGTGTCGGGTATTTGTCCCAGCAAAGAGTAAAAAGTAGCTAAGACACTTCCCAAAGGTGCCACCTCCAAACACTGTCACCCTGGGGACAGGGCTTCAACATGGGAATGGAAGTGGGGTGGGTACAAGCGAACCTGCAGCACGGATCACATAATCTAAAATTGGTAAAGTACTTTGTTAAGAAGAGTTTGTTTTTGTTTTTTGCTTTGTTTTGTTTTGTTTTGATTTTTTTGGCTGCCTCAGGATGCCTTCAGGGCAGGTCTGGTAAGGCTTGAGGATCTGGGGATCAAACCACAGCATCCGGATTGCTTTGGTTAAGCAGTCACTTAAGAAACTGAGCTAATGGGCAGGCCCCCTGGTAAGGTACTTTGAACCCCAAGTTGAGTATGGTTCCCAGTCTGTGTTCCTGGGCTGTCACCTTGTGCTTATCTTGGCCTACTGTGAAATCAGCTTCACCTCAGCTTGCAGGTCCTTGTGGTTACGGAGTGCCACAGGTGCAGCCACTGTGGCTTTCCATGAGCAGTGTGGCTCCATTGGCAGAGGAGAAAACCAGCCCATGGAGACACAAAGGGGCCCTTGGGCCTGGCAGTTGTGGTGCATTAAGGTAAGATCCCTGGGTAAGAAGGGGTGGTCAGTGCTCCCAGCACTTGTCCCCTCACCTGCCTCCCATACTGCATCCCCTCAATCTGCACACCTGTGGGCTCTTTCCCTGCAGGGAGGCTCACCCTGGGGACCCAAAGAAGGACCTGCATGCTGTGAGAAAGGACAGACAGAGACTCAATGGCCTCAGGATGCAGCACCCAGCAGTGTGGGTGGGGCTCTCCCTGTGTAGGACTGCGCAGTGGTTGTGCAGTTCCTGGGGCCATCTGGGTAGCCTGAGCTTAGCGGTGGCCTTCCCTGCTGTCCCCAGACTGGGTCATCTTGGCCCAGCCACCCTGTTTACCTTATTTATCCATGAGGAGGCGAATGACCCTCTGAACCTTACTGTCTTTGAATCTTTAAGCCTGTGGCAGGCTGACAGAGGCCACACACTCCTGGGGGCTCGAAAGTGCACCCTGACTGCACCCCTGTGCGAGGACAAGGATATCTCAGGCTTCTGCCTCATGAGGTTCTGTTTTGCCTCTGAGACCTAGCAAGTCCAGGGACTTCACAACAGAGCCTGAAGTCTAAAACTCACTGCATGAGACCCCTGCTTGTCACTATTAATACTACTAATTTTTCTTATTTCATTACTATGTGCAAAATGAGTGAAAAATGGAAAGCGGAGGTAGCAGGCCTGGCCTTTCCTGCAGTAAGTTCTACATGATGGCTGAAGCTGAGCATGAACAGCCACAGATCCGAGGCACAGTGAGGAGGCCACACTGTGGTGGCAGCCAAGCTTCCACGCTTGGAGCAGGGGACTGTCCCACTACACACCTCCTCCTGGGATCAATGCCATTGTCCCTTCTGAGGGTGTCACGGGTGGCCTGGGGCTTCTGGTCCCTGGGATAGCGAAGCTGCCCTCAGCTGGCCCGGAGCAGGGTCATTCCTTGGTCTTCTCCAGCAGGTTGCCCACAAGCCCTGACAAAGTGCAGGCCAGGACACTTGTTCTGAGCGTGTAAACACCTGTCACTTCAAGAGCCTGTGAAGGGCAGGGTGAAGACAGAGCCTGTCCATCAGTTTTTTGTTAATTGTGTGGGTGGCAAGCAGGGAACTAGAGGATTAGCAGACAAGACAACGTCCCAAGAAGTGTCTCCTACCCCTCTGCCTCCTTGGCCCTTGGACAGGGGCACAAGGACAATCAGGATGCCAGCTGATGGCACTTAGGCCCTTCTTGTGCGCCAAACACTTCCAGTGTGTCCTAGCCCACTTTTAGGACCCTGTTTTTCAAGAGGAAGGGTGGGGATGACAGATTCCTGGGAGGGGGCTGCTAGGGGTTTAGGCTGCATCTCCCAGGCTTGAGAGAGGCAGCCACTGAAAGAAGTCACTGCTACCAGGGAAGAAACGAGTCCCGAGCTCTAGCTGAGTGACAGCCCTGCTCCTGAGATGACAGACCTACATAGAGACAAGGCCCCCAGCATCAAAGAGTACAAGGAGCTCTGGCACCAGAGAAGGCTTCCAGAAAGGGGCAGTCCAGGTTTCTCCATGAGGTGACCTTGAACTGGAGGTAAGGATCCTCAGATAGGTCTGCCCCAAATAAGTATCATTTGTCCCCTGGAATTCGTGAGTCTGGAGCAGCTTGTAGGCAAGTGCCTACGGGCCTAAGGGCACATTCAGGGCACATCCCCTACTCCTCAGAGCAGGCCTTCAAGCCCTGAAACACTCAGCTTTGCCCTTGCGATTACTGTGGCTGCCTCTACCCTAAAACAGTGATTCTTCCATCAGCCTGAGACACTGCACAGACCTCTGGCTGATGACGTGATCTGCCTATGCATAACTGGTGGACCAGCTTCCCACTGGGGCTCTCCAGTACAAGACAAATTTTCAGTCATGTAAGTGAACCTGGGCTGGGTGTCAGGGCCATCAAGACTGTGACATCATAGATTTAAACAAAGGCCACTTAGAAAAGTACTTTGAGGCAGTCGGGTGTTTTGGACAAGAGGATGTCACAGTGTTCGGTGAGATTGAGTATAACTAAGTACTGAGATATAGCATAATCCCAGTGATCTGAGAGATACTCTCGTCCTAGAGCAGGCATGGGGTATCCATGACGCCATCACCAAATATGCACATGAGGAAGCTCACGACCCTGCAGCCACCTCATCCTGCAGATAATGCTCCCCATGATACAATAGTCACCTTAATTATGCCACTGTGACCCAATGTGCGAGGTGATCAAAATACACAGTATGCATTTAAATTTAAAAATTATTGCTGGGCTGGCCAGATAGCTCAGCAGACGAAAGTGCCTGCTTAGGCAGGCGCAGGGACTGGGGTTTGATCCCTAGCCTGCTGTGCTAGCCCCACCCCCAGGGCACACTGAGATGGCAAATGAGACCGGGCATGGTGGTGCACACCTGTAATCCCAGTGCTTGGGAGGCTGAAAACAGGAGGATCGCTGTGAGTCTGATCTGTGTAGTAAGACCCTGCACTAAATACATAAAAGAGTAATTATTCCAGTTAAAGACACAGTTCCATTAGCTCCTCTAAAATACTCCCTTTCACTGCAAACACTTATTCTACTATACTTGCTGGTTGTGGAAATCTTTCTTTTTCATTTTTTTGGTTTTGATTTTGTTTTTGTGGCTAGTGCAGCCTGCCCTGGGCAGGGCTGGCTTGGCATGTGGTGTGGGGGATTGAAGTCCTTGCAGTTGCCTAAGCTTCGTTAAGCAGGCACTTTAGACTGCTGAGCTATCTCATCGGCCCTTTTTTGACTCGTTATCTTTGCTTTATTGCTAAGTAGCAGTTAATAGGCAAAAATACCTGCCTTCTCAGCCTCTCCTTCCCACTGGGCTTCTGGATTTTCATTGATTTAAACCAAATGTCTACAGTTGTTCTCCATTGTGGGTGTCTTTATGTATGATCAAATATACAGTGAGTGCTGCTGCTTAAGGCCATCAAATGAAAAGGCAGGCTCATGGCAGCATTGCCGTGGGTTCTTACTCACCTTATCCACCAGATGTGGCACTTCTGGCAGCCTGTGCACTTCTGGCCCTTTCTCCAAAGTCAACACAACAGGAAAGATAAATGTTTTGAATCAGTTCAGAACATCGAGGCCCCCAGGATGAGGTAACTAATGACATTTCTGAAAGTGGACTTCCGGAGATACTTCAGAAATGACAAGAAAGATAGGATAAGTGAGTTAGAAGTTTGAAGCAAAGCAGAACCTTTTTTTTTTTTTTTAGGACAGGGTCTACAAGGGCTCACTGCATAGATTGGACTTGTAGTAATCCTCCCGTTTACAGCCTCCCAAGTGCTGAGATTACAGGTGCATGCCATCACGCCTAGTCTCAATCGCTGTCTCAGCGCATCCCAGGGGCAGGGCCAGCACAGCGGGCCTGGGGATCAAACTCCTGGCCCTTGTGTCTGCATAAGCAGGCACTTCAATTCGCTGAGCTATTTGGTCAGTCCCAAAGCAGAATCTTTTTATTTTATTTTTGTATTTTAATAATTTTTTTGAGAAAGAAGGAGCAATGAGTAGTTTCAAAACAGGTTAGTAGTACAGTTATAATAATTAATACATTACATATTGTTGTCTTTGTTGTAGTTATTCCTAGTACAAGATGAAGACATGATATCTTGTCTAAACACTATTAGTTCAAAACTTTCTTCTCATTGAACTAAGAGAAAGTAGCTGTATATTTATGCTATTTTGCATATACAGATATATATATATATATATATATATATATATATTTCCACTACAAAATGGTCCATTTATATCCCCTTTTTTGTTTACTTTTGCCAGAGAGGTGTATTCTATTGCCATTCATATATTGTAGGTGCATGAATTCAGCAGAATAATCCAATATAGTCCAGTAGTCTATAATAGTAGTGGGTTTTCTCCAAGACTGGCAGTGTCAGAAATTGTTGACTTGAGCCTTTTACAGCTCAGCATATTAATATGATTTTACTTTTTATACCTCGTATTTATACTTTTCTGCTGGATGGTTAAGACTAAAATAAAGCAAGACCTGTATAACAAGAAATGTAACTTTTGTATCTGATAAGGTCAGTCAAATCCCCTGAGGACTTACCCTGAAACCCTGTACAGCAGTTTGTAGATCTTTTGTCAGTGTCAGCCATGTGGATGAGTCACGGCCATTGCCAAAGCAGAACCTTTTAAAGGCAATGAATAGCAACATGCTTTTCACTGTAATAAATTAAAAAAATTTAAATTGTCAAGATTTTCATCATACTGTGTAGAGATGAGAAGTTAGTGGTCCTTCTGTAGGTGAGCAGATGTGTCCTCTGGCTCTCATGTCATGCACAGATGTTCTAGTGGTCTTCCTACCATCCCTGTGTCTAGTTGAGAAACTAGATGACCTTACCATCACCCTACATCAGATAGCATCCTGGTGATGCCACTCTCAGTCCAGCATCCAGAGGGCAGGGGGAGTATGGCGTATTTCATTAACTCTAGGGACTGCTGAATGCAGTCATCTGCTGTCACTCCAAGCAGAAAGGCATGAAGAGACGCTGCTACTTATGTGTGCAGAAGAAGGGACTGGTACTGCCATCAATTTAAGGTATGAATGAAAGCCAGAATGTTGTCACTGTCACTTCACTGTTCACATGAACAACTGATCAGTACCACTGTCACCCCAACAGAAAGCAAATGTCACGCTGGCATCCATATGCTCAGGACTCAAGGGACACCCTTCACCCATGCAAACAAGAGGACTTCATAGTGTCAAGCCTTCACGGGCGGGTGTCTAAGAATTACCTGTTGGCTGGACTCAATAGATATTTGGGGAAGACAGAAGATATAATCAGTGAACTTAAAGATAGATTCATAGTGTTTGTTCAATCTGGACAATAAAAAGATAACAGAATAACCCGGTGTGCTGGTACATACCTATAATTCCAGCATTTTGCCAGACTGAGGCAGAAGATTGCAAGTATAAGCCCAGTCCAGATTATTTAACAATTTAGGAGGACTTATATCAAAGTTTCAATAAATTGGAAAAGGAGTGGGAATGTAGCTCAATGTGAAAGCCTTATATTCAGGAAGAGAAAGAGAAATTAGACTGCAAAAAATAAACAGAACCTCAACATCTATGAAAGAATAGCACCTGCTTTAACATTCATCGTTGGTAGGCAGAAGGGGCGTGTCTGACAGCAGACATTCAAAAAAGTAAGAGCTGAAATGTCCCAAATTAGATTACAGAATATGCCTACAGATTGGAAAAGCTAAGTGAACCCTAAATAAGATAAGCTCAATTCATCACCATCCCCGCCATCCTCATCCTCATGGCTTTCTCACCCAATCCTAATGACTTCTCACAGCCGCACTTCTAAGATAGTTAAGTTTCTAACCCAGGAATTCTGGGCATCCAAACCATTAGTTCACAGCATAAGACACATTGCAATGGAACTTCAGACAACTAAAGATAAAGTAAATTTGTTATCTCATCACCCTGGTGGGCTGAGGCAGATGGATTACAAGTCTGAACCCAGTCTGGGCAATTTAGGGGCTTTAGCAAGACCTTGTCACAAAATAAAAAATGAGACAAGGGTTGGAGTTGTGGTTCACTGTGCAGACACTGGGTTTGATTCCAGTACTGAACAAGAAGGAAAGTGGTGAGGAAGAAAAGAAAAAGGAAAAAAAAGATTTTTTTTTTTCTGGTATCAAGAAGTGAACTCACAATCTCATGCTTGACAGGTACATACTGTGCCACTGAGCTACATCCCCAGCCCAGGAAAAAATCATTTAAAAGAATCAGAAAGTCCACCTTTGGGAAAGCTATTCTCAAGAATGAAGGAATGATTAAAAAAAAAATTGTCAGAAAAAAGGACATGAAGAGTTCCTAGAAGACCCACATCCAAAGGAAAATCTCACCAGCAAGAGGTGTTAACAGAAGGCTGGGATCCTTCATAGAGAATAAACACAATGAGGAAACAAAAAAGAGAAAGAAATGAACTTAACAGGCAACCCCTTGCTCCTTGAGTATCTTAATCATATTTTATGTTGAAACAAAAGTAGTAACGCCATCCAGCATGGTACTCAATTTATACAGACGTGACACTTAAAAAGTATATTTAAAAAGTGAATAGTGGAAAGAAAACTAAATAGAGATAATGTTCCTACACTCCAAAGTAGAAAAACATCACAATTTTCTGTGATGTGAGTTATGAATATGGTAATACTTAAAAGCCACTAGAAGAAATTGGATGTGGTGGTGCACGCCTGTAATCCCAGCATTCAGGAGGTGGGGACAGGAGGATCACTATCAGTTCAAGGCCAGCCTGGGGGCTACAAGAATGAGCTCAGGGCCAACCTGAACTGCATGGTGAGGCCCTGTCTCAAAAAAAAAAAAAAAAGAAAAAGAAAAAGAAAAGGAAACAGAAACAAAAACCACTAGAAGATATATCCAAAGTAATATGCTTAAAATATTTATAAATACATCAAAATGAAATTCCATGCCATGTTCAAAAAAATCATAGGAAGAAAAAAGAATAAGGAAAAGAAGAACAAAACTCAGAAAAAAAAACCAAGTTGGCCTTTTTTTTTTTTATAGTGAGACAGGGTCTCACTGTATAGTCCAGGATGTCCTTGAACTCACACTCTGTAGTCCAGGCTGGCTTCGAACTCATGGCGATCCTCCTGCCTCTGCCTCCTGAGTACTGGGATTGCAGGCATGTACCACCACACCTAGCATAAAGTGGCACTCTTAAGTCCCAATGCATAGAGAAATATTTCATATAAACACTGTGTGATGTCATCAATTAAAAGAGATTGGATAAGTGGATTCAAAAGCATACCTTAACCATAAGTGACTATATGACACTTCAAGCACAATAACATAAGGCAAAAAAGTGAGAAAAAATATATCATGGAAATATTAATTTTTAAAAGCAGGAGTGGCTGTATTTCTATCAGATAAATTAGACTTGAAATAAAAAAAATACTAAAGACAAAAAGGACTATGGTACACCAGAGAACTCTTCCAAAAAGGCGTGACAATCCCAAATGCTATGTATTAAACAATAGTTTCTTTTTTTGATTTTATTTATTTTGTACCGGGCCTCACTACACAGCCTGGATCCATAGTGATCCTCCTGTTTCAGCCTCACCATCACTGAGACTACAGGTGCATGCCACCACACCCAGTCTTGGTGGCCGGCTCAGCATGCCTGGGGGCAGAACTGATGAAGCATATGGTGCCGAGGATCAAACCCTGCCCTGTGCTTGCATAAGCAGGCACTTAGACTGCTGAGCTATCTCTGCAGCCCATAAACAATAGTTTTAATAAGAGTAAAATCTTTTGTCAAAGCCACATTGAAAATTATATGTCAAGATGAAGACTGATAGAAAATGTTTGACATATGCGATAAATGATTTGTACCCTAACTATACAAGATATTCTCACAACTCACTGAGAAAGCAAGTGACACAGACAAAAAGTGAACATGGGCTTAAACAGACACCTTACTAAAAAAGATAGACAGACAGGTGGCAAATAAGTTATGAAGGATGTTTAACACTTGCTGTAGTTAGAAAACTGAAAATTAAAACAAGATGATAGCATGACACATGTGTTAGAATGGCTGAGATTCAGAAAATCGTAATACCACGTAAGATACATAGCTATAGGAGCTCGCATGAATTGTTAGTGGGAATGTAAGTGGTACAGCTACTTTGAAAAAGTTTTCCACCTTCTTATGAAATTACAGCAAATCTTACCAGATAAACCAGGAATCACACTCCTAGATATTTGTCCAATTGAAATTAAAACACATCTACACAAAAACATGAACAGAAATGTTGATAGCAGCCTTATTGGTAATAACCCAAAATTTGAAGCAGCCAAGATGTTCTTCAACAGACAAATGGATAAACTA
>NW_004524888.1:1274176-1278024 GCF_000260255.1 Octodon degus | reverse complement strand
ATGTACTGCAGCTTTAGCTATCTCACATTCTGAAGAAGATAAAACTGTACAGGTGGCAAAATATAAGTAGTTGCCAGAGATTTCAGAAGAGAGAGAGAGAGAGAGAGAGAGAGAGAGAGAGAGAGAGAGAGAGAGAGATAGGTGAATTATGTACAATGGATTCTGTATAGAGATGGTACATACACAGCCTCATAAAAACCCATGGAACAGCACAACACAGAGTGTGAACCTGGACATAAGCTACTGACTGTCAGTACTGAATGTGTACTAGCTCATTGGTTGGAACAAGTAAAGCACACCAGTGCAAGGTGCGAAGAAGCAGGGAGCAGGGCTTGGGGGAGAGAGCAAATGGCAACTTTCTGCACCATCTTCTCAATTCTCACTAAATCTAAACATGGAGAAATTTTCTTGGAGGATTGAGACTGAACTTGATAAATGATCAATTGCAACAGAGAAAGAATGGTATGTATCTGTTCAAAGAACTCCTCCAAGGAATTCTGGAGCAAACCCGTGAATGGACAGGTGAAACATCGCAAGAACCTCCTAAGACAAACAGGAGGACCAGCAAGATATCAAGTGTGCCCTACCAAAGAAGAAAGGAAACAAAACCAAACAAACACATGTGCTATCAGTGTTAGTGATATTTGTGTAAGGAACATGCTGTTGTCATGTGTGAAGACTGTCTTAGGTGTGATAATTGAAGTAAGGATTATTTCCATGGGAATTTTGTTTGTATTTTCATTGTAGCTTACATGGGAATTTATTTTAGAGCTTATAAGCAGGTAAATAGTTGATGTTTATTCTAAAAACTCATTACATATATAATATTCTATGTTGATACTTTATTTTCCTGCTAAGTGGACCTTGTATAATAGGAAGCTCCTGACAAAACAGGGAGACAAGAGAGGTGACAATGACCTGCCACATGGGAAAGGAAACCTAAGCACATGTGCTGTCAGCATAAGCAAGACGTGTGCACGAGATGTGTGGGTGCCGCGCGTGAAGATGGCTTGGGTGTGACAGTAGAAGCAAGGACTATTTCTGTGGCAGAGTTTTGTCCATATTTTTATTCAAGTTCACAAAGGAATTTATTTCTGATGCTATAGTTTTTTTCTTCCTTTCTTTCTTTTTTGTATTTTAGGAAAGGGTCTACAAATATTCAGGGGCTCACTACTAGATCAGACTCATAGTGATCCGCCTGTTTACAGCCTCCCAAGAGCTGGGATTACAGGTGTGCGCCACCAGGCCCAGTCTCAATCAACGTCTCAGCGCGCCCAGGGGACGGGGCCAGCACGGCAGGCCTGGGGATCGAACCCCTGGCCCCTGCCCCTGCTTGCAGATGCTTTAATCCACTGAGCTATTTGGCCAGCCCTTGATGTTATAGTTTAGATCTTAGAAGCAGGTAAACAATTGATGCTCAAAATGTTGATGGTTTATTCTACATATTTAGTGGATATTAAAATTTTAATATTTTATTTTATTTTCCTGTTAAGTACACATTGCTCAATATATTAAAATTCATAAAATTGAAATTAATATAAATATTCCTAAAAAGTAAACATGGATATTATGTATTTCTATAATGCAACTTTTCTAAAAATTTGCTTCAGTGCCCACAGGATTACAGACCTTTCAAACACATGAAGCAGAAACTGATAGGAACAAAAGGAGAAGCAGGCAACCCCATCACTATAGTGAATACATCAGCGTGCTACATATCACATGGGAGAACTATTAGTAAATCGGTGAGGCATACAGGACGTGATCAACACCAACGGGCAACGATATATCTAACTGATAGCCACAGAGCACTCCATCCAGCAAAAGCAGAAAGCACATTTCGTAGAATAATCATTAAAGGAGACAAAATGCCGAGTGAATAAGCAAACTTTAACAAACATAGAAAGAGTTGATATCATTCCAAATGTGTTCTCAAATCCTAAAGGAAAGAGACTAGAAATCTTAATAGACAACAGGCAAGTCCGCAAACATTCCCAAATGAAATGACACATTGGAACAAAGGAAACTGGAGCAGTCACAAATGTGAGTGAGAGTGGAAATATAAAGTGTTAAAGTATGTGTGATGGAACTAACACACTGCTGAAGGTCAGTTGCAGCACTAAAATATGTTAGAAAATAGGAAGAACTTCAAATCAATAATCTAAGTTTCACCTCAAGAGCAAAGTAAATCCAAAGTGAGCAGAAAGAGGTAAGAAAGATGCAAGCAAAAGTAAATAAAAGAAAAAGAAAATTAACCAAATAAAAGAGTGATTTTTTTTTGTATTTTAGGGAAGGGTCTACAGGGCATTCAGGTCTGACTACTAGATTGGACTCATAGTAATCCGCCTGTTTACAGCCTCCCAAGAGCTAGGATTACAGGCATGCACCACCGTGCCCAGTCTCCAACTATGACTTTAAAAAAAAAAAAAAGATACAAGGGCTCTTCCTCCACTGTTGCCTGAAAGGCAATGTGGGTGAGCAGGGTGTGATTCTGCACTCTGTGCTTACTCCACTGCCTTGGGACAATGGCACTTGTGTGTGGAGTCTAAGCCCACACTCCTGCCTTCCTCCACTGTCCCCAGACAGTGGTGCTGGTGAGTGAAGTGTAACTGTTGTGTTCTCTGCTTCCTCCACTGCCTGGGGAAGGTGGTTCTGGTAGGAGGAGTGGAAGTCTACACTCCACCCTTGCTCCGTTATCCCCACACTGGGGTCCTGGGCATCGAGTGTGAGGCTTAGCTCTGTGCCTCATTCATTTTCCTGGGATGGCGGTGCTGGCAGCGCTGGTGAGAGAAGTATAGATCTTCATGCTGCATTTCCTCTGTTGCCCCAGGATGGCAGAGCTGGCAAGTGGAGGGCAGGTGCGCCTTCTGTGCTTCCTCCCTTGTTCCTAGGACAGGGTGCCAGCGAGAGAAACGTGTGTTCCTATGCTGCACTTACCCCATGGTCCTGGGACATCTTGCCACTGAGAAGAATAAGACAGTGCTGGCAAGAGGAGATACCCTGAGAAACACATCTTCTAGGAAAGCCTTGACAATGGTGATAAGGAAACCTCACATTAGAAATCTAAAAGCATCATCATAGAAAATAAAATCAAATAGAAAATGACATGGTGAAAAAACAAAATGCAATCCCAATTGCCCAGCCCACCCAGGACAAGTCCAGAGCACAAAGAGAGAGAGGAAATCAGAAGCCAGTGCATGGAACTCTCTGATATGATAGCAACAAAAGAAAAAAGAAAAGAAAAGAAAAGAAAAGAAAAGGCCATAGAAAAACATAATCTCTGGGGTTCCAAAAGAAATGATCATCAAAATAAAAGACATTAAAGCAGACACAGATAAACAGAGGAGCTCAAGAAAACAATGTAAACCATGAATGCCAAGCATAGACAAGAAAAAGAATTAATGAAACAGATTCAAACAGAAATGCAGGAGATTAGAAGCTGTTTTGAATGTACACACAGTAGATTGAATGAAGGCAAGGGCAGAATATCTGATCTAGAAGACAGGAGCACAGCCATTGGCCAGGAAAAGAAAGACATCTTAAAAATGTCTTGAGACCATGAAAAATTAATCCAACAGCTACAGGATAAAATAAAGCAGATTGGCAGGGGAGATGGCTCAGTAGAATAAGTGCTTCCCTGGCAAGAACAAGGGCCTGAGTTCAATCTCTGGTTCTGCCAACAAATAAATAAATAAATAATAAAATAAAACAGATCAACATAAAATTAATTGGAATCAGTGAGAAAGCTGAAGAGAGTGCCAATGCCATTAAAAACATCTGTACAGAATTGCAGAAAACTTCCAAACATGGATAAAGAATTTGATGTGCAAATAAATGAAGCATGTAGA
>NW_004524888.1:1271785-1273166 GCF_000260255.1 Octodon degus | reverse complement strand
TCACCAATCAAAAGAAACAGACTGGCTAAATGGGAGATCCAAAACTATGTTGCATTCCAGAAACATACTTGACTTAAAAAGAAATTAACAGACTACAAGTCATGGGATAGAAAACAATTCTCTACACCACAGGAACCCAGAGAAACACAGGGATAGCTATTCAAAAGAGACAAAGAAAGTCACTACATACTTGTTAAGGGGAAACTTCAAGAAGAGATAGCAATCATGAGTATTTATGCAGCAAACACAGGTTCACCCAATTACATAAAACAAATATTAACTGACATTAAACCCCCCAAAAAGGGTCTAGGCAGATAATTCTGCAGTCTAAACACCTGCCTGGCAAGTACAATGTTCTTGGGTTTGATCCTCAGTACCACGTGCTGTGGGGCCCCAGAACCCTGGGCGCACTGTGCCAGCCACCGAAACTGAGTGTGGTGGTGCACCTGTAATCTTAGTGCTGAGGAGGCTGAGACAGGAGGATCACTACAAGTCTGAACTGCATACCAAGACCCTGTACCAAATAAATAAACAAAAGTTTTTTTAAAGATTTTTTTTAAAACAAAAAGAAACCAAAACAATTATAGTGAGGGACCTTAATAACCCACACACAAAATTGAATAAATCAACTAGACAAAAATCAGCAAAGAAATATTATAATTAAACCAAGCCTGTGGACAAATGGACTTGGTAGTGCTCAACAGTGTTCCACCCCAAAACATGACTATACATTCTTCTCAGCTATACACAGGATGTTGTGGTGGTTGATACTTTGTGTCAACTTGAGATGTCTGAAGCTTGGCTGGATCCACTTGTCAGTTCTTCACCCTGGGGCATGGAGAGCTCTGCCCTAGGGCCAGGGTATATAAAGGAGTTGAGAAAGGCTTCAGTGCCCCACTTCCTGGAAGGAGTTCTGATCTTTGCTGTGCCCCTTCACAGCCGTGCCACTTCGGAGGGGCTTGATCTCTGCAGCTGCCTACTTCTGGAGAGCTCCAGTCTTTGCAGTGGGGCGCTGGTCTTCGCCGTAAACATAAAAAAGAGAGTCTTAATAGACACTGCAGCTGTTGCTCCTGCTCCTCTCATTTTCTGCCACCATAAACTGTTGCCATTTGCCTTAGAACTGAAAGAGTATAGACTAAAGTGTCCACTAACCATGAGTGAAATGAACCTTCCTTCCCTCATTTTGGGTGTTGGTATTTTGTCCCAGCAACAAGTAAAAAATAACCAAGACAGATGTTCTCCAAAATAGATCATATATTAGCTGACAAAAAACATGTTTGAATAAATGTAGAGGAACTGAAATCATCCCATGCATTCTCCCTGACTGTAGTGCAATGAAACTGGAAATAAGTGACAAAGGAAACCACAAAAACTACATTAA
>NW_004524888.1:1269218-1270805 GCF_000260255.1 Octodon degus | reverse complement strand
CACCAACAAAAAAAAGTCCAGACCCTGATAGATCCTCACTTGAATTCTACAAGAAATTTAGAGAACCAATGCCACTAATGCTCAAACTCTTTAAAGAAATTGAAGAGAAGAAATACTTCCAAAATCATTCCTGGAAGGAAGTATTACCATGATTCCAAAACCAGAAAAGAACCCAATCAAGAGAAAAAACTGTAGGCCTATTTCTCTAATGAATATTGATGCAAAATAACCTTAATAAGATACTGGAAAACAGAATGCAAGAAATCACCGAGAAGATCCTACATTATGACCAAGTAGGATATCGTACTAGAGGATGGTTCAACATATGCAAATCAATAAACATAATATACCATATTAATAGAACCAAAGACAAAAGTCATATGATCATCTCAATAGATGCAGAAGAAACATTTGACAAAGTCCAACACACATTCATAATACAAACCTTACAGAAAATTGTCATAAATGGTCTTTTCCTCAATCTGATAAAAGCCATGTATGTTAAACCAACAGCTAATATCATACTAAATGGTCAAAACCTAAAAGCTTTCACTCTATAAACAAGACAAGGATGTCCACTATCACCACTCCTGTTCAATATAGTTCTAGAAATATTAGCCAGAGCAATTAGACGAGAGGAAAATATAAAAGGAATAATGATAAGAAACAAGTTACATTATCATTATTCACAGGTGACAGGATACTCTACATAGAAGACCCCCAAAATGCCTCCAAAAAATCTTGTAGATTTAATATCCAAATTCAGTAGTATAGCAGGATACAAACTCAACAATCCAAAGTCAATAGCATTCCTGTACACAGGCAACAAACTCACATAGAGAGAAATTAGGAAAGCACATCCTCCACAGTAACATACCTCAAAGAGAACAGTACTTACGAATCAATCTAAACAAGGATACAAAAGAGCTATACAATGAAAATTATAATACCCTGAAAAAGATGATTGAAGATGATATCAGAAAATGGAAAGATATTCCTTGCTCTTGGATTGGAAGAACCAATATAGTGAAAGTGGCCTTATTACCAAAACTGCTATGATTTAATGCAATCCTGATCAAAATACCATTAACATATCTCATAGATCCAGAGAAAGCATTCCTAAAATTTATTGGGAACCAGAAAAGACCTGGAATAGCAAAAGCAATTCTGGACAACAAAGGCAAATCAGGGAGACTCATAATCCCAGACCCAAATTGTAGTACAAAATTACTGTGATAAAATCAACATGGTACTGGCAAATAAATAAATAAATACAAAAAAAAAAAAAACAGACCATAAGATCAGTGAAACAGAATAGAAGATGCAGACACAACTACAAACACATTCAGCTATCTTATCTTTGACAAAGGATCCAAACATGCTCACTGGAAGAATAAAGACTCTCTAATAAATGGTGCTGGGAAAAGCTGGCTCTCCACATGCCAAAAACTAAAAGTAGACCTATGTGTATTTTCTGTCACCATGCACTTAACTAAAGTCAAAATGAATCAAAAACCTAGGGCCGGGGAGATAGCTCAGTAGAATAAGCACCTGCCTGGCAAGCGCAGGGTCCTGAGTGCTGAAAAA
>NW_004524888.1:1266936-1268377 GCF_000260255.1 Octodon degus | reverse complement strand
GAAGGACAAACTGGAGACTTTTTAAAAAATCCTTAAAAAATTTTGTACAGGGTCTCACTATGCATCTCAGGCTCATAGTGATCCTCCTGTCTTAGCCTTCCCAGTGCTTGGATTACAGGTGCATGCCACCATGCCCAGTTTCAGTGGGCCACACAGCACACCTGGAGTTCCAGGGCTGGTGTGGCATGTGATACTAGGGATCAATCCTGGGTCCTTGCTTCCAAGCAGGTGCCTAGATGCTGAGCTATCTCCCCAACCCAACTGGAGACTTTTACAGATAAATGGATGCACTTTGGGAAAAGTGAGACCCATATGTGTAAACAGCATATTGTCTCACTGGTGTGAGAAACTGAACAGGAAAACAGGATCTGAAATATACAGCAGATATTGTGAACTGGGGAAAAAACTGCAAAAGAAATCATGAACTGTGATGAGAACAGGGGGACAGGGAGAAAGGGAAAAAGGAAAAAAATATATGTATACACAAGGTAGTTAAGATATTTTACAAGTAGCTTCTCTTAGTTCCTTGAAAAGAATGCTTTGTGCTACTAGTGTTTAGACAAAATCTCATGCCTATAGCTTGTACTCTGATTAACTAATACGAAGGCAGCATATGCAGTGTGTCAACTATTATAACTATCCTACTAACCTGTTTCACTGTTTGTTTGTCTTTTTTGTTTATGTTTTTAAAGGTACAAAACACAAATAACCCATGCCAAGGACAATAGTGAATGTCACAACAGATTCTGCAGACATCCTACGAATAATAACAAACTCTATAATTTTTTAATCCATAAATTCAACTTAAGAGAATTAGACTAATTCTGTAAAACTGTAAGTGGTCATAGACCCAAATGAAATGAACAAAATAATCCTGTAGATATTAAGCACTCATAACAGCTGCAGTCTCCCTCATATTCAGCAGAGTTTAGTTCAGCATGTGCAGGAGAAAAAACTACACAAGGTGAAGAAAGAACCACCTGAAAGGATTTGAGGTGAGGAAGTGATTAAATGTTTCACTATAAAAAAATAAAATAAGCTTGAGGGCAGGCCTGATAGCTCAGTGGACTAAAGCACCTGCTTAGGCAGATGCAGCAGCTGGGGTTCAATCCCTGACCTGCCATGCCGGCCCCACCCCTCCACCCCCCCTCCACACCGGGGCGCACTGAGACAGGGACTGAGACTGAGCTGGTTGTGCATGCCTGTAATCCCAGCTCTTGGGAGGCTGAAAACAGAAGAATCAATACAAGTCTGATCTACATAGTGAGACCCTGTACACCCTGTAGACCCTGTCCTAAATACAGAAAAAAATAAATTTTTAAAATAAAATAAAATAAAATAAGCTCAAAAAAGCCAGAATTTTCTTTCTCTCGCTTGCTTGCTTGCTTGCTTTTTCTTTCTTCTTTCTTTCTTTCTTTCTTTCTTTCTTTCTTTCTTTCTT
>NW_004524888.1:1264736-1266571 GCF_000260255.1 Octodon degus | reverse complement strand
GGGGGGGGTCAGTTTCTTCCTATCTCACAATATCTATCATACTTTTTGGGTCCTTATTTACACTTTTGATTTCTAACACCAGAGAGACAGTGTGATATTTACATGTTTGTCCAATTTATTTCTCTTAAGACTGTGGCCTCGAAGTCCATCCACTTAGCTATAAATGTCTCATGTGTGTTCTTCTTTATGGCTCTGTAGTACTCTGTTGTATAAAAAAATTTACTCCATTCATCATTTGGTGTGCATTTGGGTCATTTCCAACAGTTAGCTATTGCAAACTGTGATGCTATAAACATGGGTGTGTATATCATTGTAGTATGATGTTTTTCATTCTTTTGGGAAGATATCAAGAAGGTGAACTGCTGAGTCCAATGGAACTTCTGCTCTCATTTCTTGAGGAATCTCCACACTGATTTCCACAGCAGCTGTACCAGTCTATACTCCCACAACAGAAGAGAAGGGTTAGGAGGCAGATGTTGCACTGGGACAACATTTTTAATATTCCTAGGATATAAATAAAAAACTGAGGGAAGTAAATCCCTCCTTGCATATAATTGCTTTAAAATAGATTATACTATCTAATTAATAGACAGAGATTGGCAGGAAGGATTTTTTTAATGCAAAGATCCAACTGTGTGCTGTTATAAGGGATTTACATTAGACCCCCAAACAGAAATAGTTTGAAACTGAAAGAGTAAATATAGTTGTCTTAGTTACTTTTTTTTCATTGCTGAGACAAAATATCTGATACCCAAAGTTAAAGGAGGAAATGTTTGTCTGCCTCACAGTTTGTAGAGGTCTCAGTTCATGGTCAGTTGGCTCCAAGGCAAAGTGGCCTGGCAGAGGAGCATCACAGAGGAGAAACAGGCAAGGAGGCAGGCGAGAGCACATCCATCCTCTTCTGTCTCTTATGTGTTATGCAGGCTACTGCCTGCCCTAGGGCTGGTGTAGCACTCACACTCCTAATCCTAGCCAGGACTGCCAGACCAATCTGTGGGCTGACTTAGTAATCACACACCCTTGACCCAGCCACCTCTGAAGGTGCCCCCTATTGCTGTAGGCAGCTGAATCATAAAGAAATATTCTAGGCAGTCAGACAGGGCCAGGCCCTCAAGAACAATATGGAAGACAAGGTGACTTTGCAACTTGGAAGAGACAGACACTCCTGTATGGGCCAGACCTCAAGACAAAAGAAGAAACACACCTACATACTTCTCTAAGGATGGGCATCAGGGATTGATATTCTAAATAGGTAAGAATCACCTTGAAAGAGCCCAAATGAGTCACTAACCCAATCCCCAACAGGAGGAAACCCTGTCCCTATCCATGCCCACTTGTTACATGACTCTTCCTTATTTGGTACTGGATTTAATCAATTTTATAAACAACCTAGGCTTCTTTCTGCTACTATTTCCATGGAATATTTTTGTGACAGCTTGGGCCGAGATGTTCCCCCAGATCTCATGCAGTCATGGTGACACAGGGAACAAAAAATGATGTTGGTGGGTGACCTCCAAATGATATAGGGGAAAAATTCACAGAACACTTAAACAGCATTATCATAAATCCTTCTCAAAAAGCAGAGGAAGCACTTTCTATATCATTCTGTATGCCCAGCATTACCCTGATACCAAAGCCAGGAAAAGATTACACAACAGAGAGTCCATTTGACTCTCTTTAGGCACACTCTACATCATCGTTCACTTTCCTCTGTGACCCCATAATCTCCTTGATCAGAAAATTTAGGACACCACTGAGTTACATGATGTTACAGTATAGGTTCTCCTATGTCCTGAGTCCTCACTGACCTTGAAAGGCTAGGACCAAAATGTTGG
>NW_004524888.1:1263507-1264306 GCF_000260255.1 Octodon degus | reverse complement strand
TAATTGGTATGACATGACAAGCAGTATGTATTTAGAAGAGCAGAATGACAGACATTCCAAGCATGACCCTACTATTACACATTGCTATCTTCAGTGCAGTTGCTTAGTTCACAGGTATCAGCATATATAGTTAGTCAGGTGAGAATCCTTCCAATTAACTGCTAGTTTCAAAGACTTGCTAAAGATTCTCAGGATCATTGCCTTACCCATCTTGTGCATATAAATGTATGGCTTTGTCCCTGTCATGTTTCCTAGCTTTTCTCCTTGCCCTCTCTTCATTGTTTAATCCTTATTCTCACTTTCCTTTTAATGGTGTAATACCTTTCTCTTTTTATTTCTTCCTTTGAGTTCTTGCACGAGGGAGACTATACAATATTTACACATGTGGGTCTGGTTTATTTCACTTATGAGTATATCTTCAAGTGGCATCCACTTAAATATAAAGCTTCAAGTTTATCATTCTTTATAGGTGAGTAATAGTCCATTGTATAAAAATACTACATCTTTTTCTTCCATTCCTCAGGTGATGGGCGTCTTGGCTGTTTCCAAGATTTGGCTATCACAAATTGTGCTGCTAGGACCCAGAGCACAGACCTGGCATGTGAGTGAGACCACCCAGGGCCGGTGGATCCTGAATTGACCCAGAGCGCAGGCCCCGTGTGTGAATGAGGTTGCCTGAGGCCACCGGATCCTTATTCAACCCAGACTGCAGGCTAGTGTGGAACCCTTCAGCAGAACTCCCTGCAAAGAGGATAGAGGCAAGACCCACCTGGCTGATTCAGGAGCAGCACATCTTGCC
>NW_004524888.1:1241103-1241930 GCF_000260255.1 Octodon degus | reverse complement strand
GATGCTTTCAGTTCCTCTGGGAAAATTTTCAGTAGGGGGATAGCTGGTTTGAAAGGAATTTCCAGTCCTAGTTTTTTAAGGAGTCTCCTCACTGATTTCCATAATGGTTGCATCAGTCTACATTTCCACCAGCAGTGAAGAAGGGTTCCTTTTTCCCCACACCCTCTCCAACATTTGTTGTTGGTTGATTTGCTTATGATAGCCATTCTTTCTAGGGTGAGATGGTATCTCAGTGTTGTTTTAACTTGCATTTCATGGATGGCTAGTGATGTGGAGCATTTTTTCATATATTTATTTGCTTCTTTAATTTCATCCTCTGAGAAGTGTATGTTCATCTCAGATGCCCATTTCTGGATCGAGTCTTTAAGTTTTGGGGCCATAATGTTTTTTAGTTCTTTATAAATTGTAGAGAGCAGACCTTTGTCTGAGTGTTTATTAGTCAAGATTTCTTTGAAATTTGTGAGTTGTCTTTTCACTTTGTTGGGAATTTCTTTTGACGTGCAAAAACTTCTCAGTAAGAGGAGGTCCCAGTTGTTAATTCTTTCAAGTGTTACCATGCGATTTGATTTTTATTCATAAACTCTGCCTACCCATATGTCTTCAAGAGTTCCTCCTACTTTCTATTTCAGGAGATGGAATGTTTCTGTTTTAATGTTTAGATCTTTAATCCATTATGACTTCAGCTTAGTGCATGGTGATAGACCTGGATGAAGTTTTGGTTTTTGGCATGTAGAGAGCCAGTTTTTCCAGCACCATTTGTTAAATCATTTGATTTTTGAGAAGAGTGCCAAGATTACACAATGCAGAAAAGGCAGGGTTTTTTTTTT
>NW_004524888.1:1234846-1240398 GCF_000260255.1 Octodon degus | reverse complement strand
GCAAGTGCTTATTCTACTGAGCTATCTCCCTGGCCCCTGGATACCTCTTTTTATCGGGTATCTTTCTCACATATTTTTCTTCTAGTCATAATTTGTCTTTTTAAAAAGTCTTGTCTTCACAGAGGAGGAACTTTTAATTGGAATGAAGCCTAACTTACCAATTTCTTTTTTGTAAAATATATTATTGATTTTTTTATTTAAAATTATCACCAGGTAGTTCAAGATCAAGGTTGTTTTCTGGGAAATATCTCTCCCCACTTGCTGCTGTCTGCCTTTCTGAGATGTCCTTACACAAGTCTGTGCAGAATGGAAGGAGAGAAGGGACAAGGCAGTAACAGGAGAGGAGGAAGGGAGGGAGGGAGAGACGGAAGGAAGAGAGAGAGGAGGAGGGAGGGAGGGAAAGAGTGACTTTCTTGTAAGGAACTGGATCACATGAGTATGGGAGGAAGACCTGCAGGGTGAGTCACAAGCTACAGACCCAGTAAAGCCTACGATTTTGTCCCAATCTGAGTCTGAAAGCCTGAGGTCTAAGGAAGTTGATGGGCTAATTATTGCCCCAAAGCTGACAGATGTGAAACTCAGAAAGAGCCTGTATTTCAGTTAAAGTCAAGGGCTGGGGAAAAAAAGCTGATGTTCCAGTCAAGTACAGGCAGGAGCTTTCTTTTATGTGGGCAAAAGTCAAGCTTTTTATCCTATTCAAGCCTTCAGCTGATTTGCTGAGGCTCACCTGCAGCAGAGAGGACTATCTGCATTAACCAGTGTAATGATTTAACTGTTAATCTCATCTAAAACATCCTCACAGAAACACTCAGAGTAATGTCTCAGCAAACATATGGCCACTCCATGACCCAGTCAAGTTGCATGTAATTTTAACCAGCACCCATAATGCTTTGATTACTATGGTCTTACAGGAATTGTTGAAATAATGTAATGTGAGTCCCAATGTTAGGGACAAAGCATGTATTTCGCCTCATTAAGCATGATGTTAGCTGTGGGTGTCGTGCACACATTTTTCATCACCTTGAGGAAGTGCTTCTCTATTCCTAGTTGACGAAGAGGTTATTCGTTTAAATATACTAAGTGGGTGTTGGTTTTGTTAAATACTTTTTATGCATCAATTGATATGATTATATTATTTTTCTTCTCTCTAGTTTGTTGATATAGTAGGAGTCACTGATTTGTTCCTTTAATGTTGGATGTGCCTAACATTTCTGGAATACATTCAATTTGGCCATTATTTTCATACATTGTTGGATTTCATTTGCTAATGTATGTGTTGTTAAGAAATTTACTGCTCAGAAAATATCTTGGTTTGTAGTTTGTACGAGGGCAAATGCTAACTTCACAGAATGAGTTAGGAAGCCTTTCTCCTTCTACGCCTTTCTTAGAAGAGCTGCACACAATTACTGTCATTTGTTTCTTAATTGCCTGGGAGGAATCCGCCAGTGAACTCCTTCTGATTTGGAAGAATACAATTAATCATTCAGTTTTGATAACATGGACCTAAGAATATTCAGATTGCTTATTTCTCTTCTCTATTTCTTCTTCTATGATTTTTTTTCTTTTCAAAGTTTTATTGATAAACATATAGCAATGAGACAGTTTCAAATCAAATCGAAAGTACAGTTTCAACAAATAATACACTGCATATATTCTTCTTAGTGGTTAATTGCTGTACAAGATGCAGACTTGTGATCCTATTTACAAACACCATTAGAACAAATCATTCTATTCATTAAGAGAATGCAACTATATATCTATCCCAACCACTTTGAATACACAGATACAAAATGGACATTCATAGTTATATCCCAATTTTTTAAGTTCCGTTGTTGAATATATGTGATTTTTGATCAATTTGTGAGTATAGGTCGTTCTTAGTACTTTTATTATCCCTTAATATCAGTAATAATGGCCCTTCTCTTACTTACAATGTTGGCAATTTATGTATTTTCTCATTTTTCCAGATTACTTTGGTTAAAAATTTATTAATTTTATCAACATTTTCAAAGACCCAGTTTGTTTTTTATTGTTTTTAATCTTATTTACTTCTCTGATTTATATTATTTTTGTTCAACTTCCTTCAGACTTAAATTCTATTCATTTATTTATTTGGGTTTTTTCTTGGTTCTAGGGATTGAACTCAGGACCTTGGGCTTGCCAGGCAGGTGCTCACGCTGCTGAGCTATCTTCCCAGCCCCATTTTTATTTTCATAAATTCAAAATACCTTTTTCTTGTGGTACTATTAGTCTTTGCCTTGTGTATTTTATTGTCTGCTGTTACATATATACATAACATGATTGCTACGCCTTCTCAGAGAAATAACCCCCTTCGTCAGTATGTGTTTCCATTCGTTATCCCCAAATATACTTTTTCTGAAGTCTTAGTGTCTGAAATTAATGTAGTTACCCCAAAGTTTCTTTTTGTTCACGTTACCATGTGTTATGGTTCGTGTACAGGTATCCCCCCAAAGCCCCCTGCAATCATGGGGCGGCTTGGTTCCTGGAGTTTGTGATTGATTCTTTTTTTTTTTTTTTTTTTGGTGGAACCAGGGATTGAACTCAGGCCCTTGCGCTTGCCAGGGAAGGTGCTTATTCCACTGAGCCATCTCCCAGGCCCCTAGTGATTGATTCTTGATCCATGCTGGACTGCAGGTGTGAGTGCTACACCCCAGCCCCGGGGTGGGTAATTTGCATTTCAGTGTAAGGAGGGAAGAGAGGCTAGCTAGCTGCCTGAGCTGCTGCCACTCCTTTTGCTGTCTTGTTCTTAGCCACTTCCATGAAAGGTTGCTCTCTGCCATGTGCCACTCTGCCTTGGAGCCAGCTGAGTATGTACTGAAACCTCCAGTGACTGTGAGCTAAATAAACCTTTCTTTCCCTAATTTTGAGCATCGGGTATTTGTCCCAGTAACAAGAGAAGAGTAATTGAGATGCCATGCTATATTTTGTCCCTCACTTTACTTTTCACCCGTCAGGGTCATTATAACTAAGTAGGTTTCTCATAGTCTATATGTAGTTTACTCACCCTGACAAGCATTGCCTTTCATTGATAACCCCGTACCATTCACACTGAAAGTGATCATTGGTACATTTGGATTAATACCAGTAATAGCTCTGTTTTTTTTATTTATTGGAGGCTGCCAATTGATTTTTTCTGGTTCTAATTGAATGCTTTGTGATTGTACTCTATATCTCCTCTTAGTGTACTTATTAAACTTTTTCAAAACTTTTAATGGTTATCTCAGAATTTACAACACAATAGTTTAAGCCTACCTAGTCTGTTTTACCTTTACTACAGGTGACTCTAACAGAGTATTCTCAATTCCTTCCTCCCATCTTTGTGATATTCCTGCCATTATTTATAAGCTATAATTGCTCAATAAATTTGCTAAAATAATAATACTTTAAATAAAATATATTAAACAAATAATGTGTTTTGGATTAATGAATGATATGAAAAATAAAAGTTTTTATTTTTCCTTCATTTATTCTACTTTGACTTTTTTTCTAAATCCAAGTTCCTGTATCTTTACATATATACATGAATGAAAATATTTCTGTGAAAGTGACTGTTGGTATGCAAGAACACCAAGTAGTTAAATATCAGCAAAGTTCTCTTCTCCCTGGTTTGTTGCATACAGCAGTACTACTTTTAAAAAGAAAACTTAATCCATGACTCAAGGGACTCACTGAGCATCAGATTTTTGCCTTTAAAATAATGTTAACTGACTTTAGTGTTTTTTCAAAGAGAAAAAACAAAAATAACAATAAAGAGAAACAGGACAATATAAAACAATATAGATACAGAATTTCAAAACAAGAGGGTAACTTTAAGTTTACAGAAAAACTGAACATATAATACAGTGTTCCCCTGGCCCCTCTCCTCCCCAAAGCACAGTTTTTTTCTCTTACTAGCATCTTGTATTGCCCTTGCACATGCTCTTAAAAGTGAGGAGTCAGTATTCATACAGTATTATTAACTAAAGTCAATAGTTTACATTAGGGCTCACTGTTATGTTGTACATGCTATGCTTTCGGCAAACAAAATGACATGTGCCCATTCTTATAGTATCATGCAAAGTAGTTTCACTGCTTTAAAAACCATGAGCTCTACCTATTAATCTCTTCCTTCCCACTAATACGACAAATACTTATCTTTTAACCCGCTTTCTTAACGTTGCCTTTCCCAGAATATCATGTAGAGGATGAATAAACAGTCCTTACCCAAAATGCTTATGACCAGAAATGTTTCAGATTTTCAATTTTCTCAGAATTGAAACACTTGCCTAGACATAGTGAAGCAAAGAGTTTAGATTTTGGAGCATTTCAGATTTGGGTTAGGGATGGTCAACCTGAAGCTGGATTCAGACTGACTTCTTTCACATAATAATATGCATTTGACATTCCTCCATGTTCTTTTTCTAAGTTAGTAGTTTTTTAGAACTAAATAATAGCCTATTATATGGCTGTATCACCTTGCATTCATCTGTTAAGAGGCATCTGAGAGGCTTCCAAATTTTCAATAAAGTTTATGACTAAAGCCTCTATACACATATGTGTGCAGGTTTGTGTGGAAATAAATTTTCATCCCCTTTGGATGAATACCAAGGGGGCATGAGTGCTGGCTGAGTAGTGAGAATATGGTTAGCTGTATAGGAAACTGCCAAACTGTCTTCCAAATTGGATGGGCCATTTTGTATTCCCATCAGCAATGGGAATGCCCATTTCTCTACATCTTCATGGACATTTAATGTTGTCAGTTTTTTATTTTTTATTTTATTTATTTATTTATTTAGTTATTTTTGTGGTACCAGGGATTGAACTCAGGACCCTGCACTTGCCAGGCAATCACTTATTCTACTGAGTTATCCCCCCGACCCCATTGTCAGGTTTTTTTTATTTTGGTCATTCTCATTGTTTTAGTTTTGGTTTTCCTACTGACTTATGATGTGATGAATCTTTTCAGGCCCTTATTCACCATCTTTATATCTTCATCAATGAAGTATTTCTTAAGGTATTTGGACCATTTTCAAGCTGGTTACTTTCCTACTGGTGAGTTTTAAGAGTTTTTTGAATATATTGAGTACCAGTCCTTGATCAGATAGTCATTTACAAATATTTTTCCCAGCCTGTGGCTTGTCTACAGGCTGGGAAAATTCTTTTGATAATGGCTTTCAAAGTATGGAATTTTAAAATTTAAATGAAGTGAATTTATCAATTCTTTCTTTTACTGGTTATGTTTGTGTATCTAAAGAGTCACTGCCATGCTGAAGGGCATCTGGTTTCTTTCCCATCATTTCCTAGATTTTTTTAATTTCCTTTTTTTTCATTTCCTAGTGTTTTATTTCTGTTCTTTACAGAAAAAATAGGTCTATGAGCCAAATTAAATTAATTTTTGTCTAGATATACTTTTCCTATTTATTTGTTTATGATCATAACTTAGGTTTTTTAAGATAATATGTAGATAGGCAGATAGATGACAAATATTTAGGAGGTGTGACCAAAACACATAATGAATTTTTATATTTAAAAAAACATATGTGGGCTGCCCA
>NW_004524888.1:1232419-1233421 GCF_000260255.1 Octodon degus | reverse complement strand
TGGCTCAGTAGAATAAGCACTTCCCTGGCAAGCGCAAGGGTCTGAGTTCAATCCCCAGTTCTGCCAAAAAAAATAAAAATAATAAAAATAAAACCACAGCTGATGGAGCTGAGGCCATGACTCTACATAAGAACTCAACTCATGTATCGAATACTTGGATGTGATGTCCCAGTGAGTTGACTGAACGTTCTGATGCTCACAGACATATTTATTTCCACTTTCTCAGTATGTTAGATGGACTCAGTATAAATGTTAATATCCATCAAAGCAAATCCCATGCCTATCAGTCTCCTAGTTTGGTTTCCAAGAGTTGTTATAACCTCAGTTTAATGACTCCTTTGGAACTAAACCGGAAAGAACTATTCAGGCCTACTGCTGGTCTATGAGGAGTAAAGAAGAACTGTCTTCCAGAGACAGGAAAAAATAATAAAACACATTTTTATAGTTTAGCTGGATTCTGGTTTTTACCACACTTAGCCAGAGTAGCACAATTATGGGACAATCTCAAACCAATGATGATTTAGTAAAATTATGGAAAATCAGGGGAGGAAGATAGTTATTTGTTTCTTCATACTGTTTGTTTGCCTCCAGATAGTAGTGAAAGATAAAAATACCAAACCACACACACACACACACACACACACACACACACACACACAAGAACAGACAACATTTATCCATAAGGGCAGAATAGTGGCTACTTCTGAAGGGAAGACTATAGGCTTGGCAGAGGCAAGGGAGCTTTCCAGGGTGCTGGAAATATTCTATCCCCTGGTTACATGGGTGTCCACACAAATAAACACTCTTGTGTAGAATACCAAATGACTTTCCTGCATGTTCAAATTTATCAAAATTTTCCTTTATAGCAATTAAATTTTTATGTCACAGATTTGATTTCAAAGTATTCAACAGTATTTTAAACCATGAGAAAATTTTGAATTTGATTTCAAATTAATATCACTGGTATTAGTTTTATATATGATTTTTCATTTATTTATTTTT
>NW_004524888.1:1226746-1228431 GCF_000260255.1 Octodon degus | reverse complement strand
AAGCGTTTTTGAATAATAATATTATTAGATACAGAATTTTCGCTTGACAGGTTTTACTTTCAACATTTTCTTTTCTTTCTTTCTTTCTTTCTTTCTTTCTTTCTTTCTTTCTTTCTTTCTTTCTTTCTTTTTTTGTTTTGTGGCGGAACTGGGGACTGAACTCAGGCCCTTGTGCTTGCCTGGGAAGCACTTATTCCACTGAGCCATCTCCCTGGCCCCTCAACATTTTCTGTATTTTACTTTGCTGACTGTTATGATTGTGTCTAGTTGTTCCCCCCAAACCTCATGCAGTTATGGGGTGGGGATGTCTAGCATTTGAGATTAACTCATGATCACTGGGATTATGAATGTGAGTGCTGCTGGGATTACGGGTGTGAATACTATTCCCAAACTGGGGAGGATAGCCTGAATGCAATTTAAGGGAGACAGACTTGCTTTCTGCAGTCATTGTTGCTGC
Organism: Octodon degus; assembly: GCF_000260255.1. Classification (NCBI taxonomy): domain Eukaryota; kingdom Metazoa; phylum Chordata; class Mammalia; order Rodentia; family Octodontidae; genus Octodon; species Octodon degus. Next base: position 1,227,974 of record NW_004524888.1, on the reverse strand, counting down.
TACTTCTCTATTTTTCTGTCTGCTCTTTGCCACCCCCATGAAAGGTTGCTCTGCCTTGGAACCAGCTGAGTATGAACTGAGACCTCCAGTAAATGTGAGCTAAATAAACCTTTCTTTCCTTCATTTGGGGGTGTTGGGTAGTTTGTCCCATCAAGGAGAGAAAAAGTAACTGCAACACTGACTTCCTTTTTGCATGGTTTCTGAAGAGAAACCCAGTATAATTTTTATCTTTGTTCCTCTATAGGTAAATTTACCCCTAACCAATTTCTTTCAATATTTTATCTTTGTTCTTGATTTTTTGCAGTCTGAGTATGGTTGGCCCAGGTGTAGGGTGTGGTTTTTTGTTTGTTTTGTATTCATCCTACGTGGTATCCTCTGAGCTTCCCAGATCTATCATTTATTTGTTTGTTTTTTTAATTTTTATTTTTTACAGAGAGTACAAAGTAGAATTCAAACAGAAAAAATTACAAGTGATACAGAATTTCACTTAACAAAGTAATATGAATTTCACAGTATTAGTAGTAATACATAGTGTTGTCTTCCAACCAGTTATTCATTTACCAGATATATACATATAAAATTGGAAGAAAGAAATGTATAAGAAATTAAGAAGAGAAATATACAAACCATTGAAAAAAGGAGATAAAAAAATTAAAGCTAACTGCTTCTTTCCATAGACCAGCAGAAATGCACAGTACAGTTGTCCAAACCATCCTGCTTACATATATAGATAAATCTCTTTCCCCCACTCCCTCTCCTGTCCTCAACTCAGTAATTCTTTTCTTTTGAATGAGTTCATTCCCTTTTCCCAGTACCCAGATCTATCATTTGGCTTATCATTATTTGTAGACTATCTATGCTATTGCTTCAGATGTTTTTCTGATAGTCTCTTTTCATTTTGTTAATTCCATTATGTGTAGTGAACACCTTTTGTAGCTTCCTTATAACTCTTGGCTATTCTGCCCCATTGCTTCTGTCTTGGAACAATTCTATTTATATGCCTGCAAATCAGTGATCCTTTGGCAATAATATAGTCCACTGATGATTCATTCAGAAATATCCTCTTTGTGACAAAGATTTTTGGTTTAACGAATTCCTTTTGGATTCTTCCTTCGAACTTCCATTTCTCTGCACCCATCACTCATCTGCTCTTGTATGTTGTCTACTTTCTCATGAGAGCACTTAGCCTATTAATCATGTTTGCTTTACATCATCTTGATCTCATGAG
>NW_004524888.1:1213807-1226111 GCF_000260255.1 Octodon degus | reverse complement strand
AAGAGTCCAGTAGCCCATAATGGCATTGGGTCTTCTGTTTAACTGGTCTGCCTTATAATATTAAGTTGAAAGATAGACATCATGTATCAGGTAAAAGAAACCTAGATAAATAGGTCTTTAGTGTGAGGTTTTCATTTTTTGGTCTAGGAATTAACCTGTGTTTATTATGCATCTTAGTCATAGGTGTGAGAACATCAGTGCCCTCCAGGGTCCTTGTTTTTGTTTCCCCTGTGGTCTTTGGGTTTTGCTACACTTCATCACTAGGTCAGAGCCTTGCAGTCCTTTTCACTGTAACCCCGTTTTTCTATGGGAACCCTTAATAAGCATTAGGGAAATGTGGCAGAGAAGAATTGTTCTACAGTATTATGATAGGTGCACATCTTTTAGTGAGCCTAAGGCCTGCAGTGATTGAGGTTCGCACTCTTAGTTCCTCACTCAGGTGCAAAAGGCGGGACACAGGGCCTGTAGTCAAGTATTTTCTACCCACAGGTCAGTGAGGCTGTGGTAGAGCACAAGCTGGTCAGGTTTCTGGAAAATGGTTTTCTCTGAGGGCAGAACTTTGCTAAGGAGGACAAAATTCTCTGTTCATTATGTCAGACTGGCTACTTTTCATCTTCTCCCACTGCAAGGACAAAGTATTTCAGATAATCACTCTAAGAAGTAAAATCATAGAAGTGTGCGCTCTGGACTCTGGAACCCTGGATTCGTGTCTACCTTGCTAGCCCATTCCCCTTCTCTAGCAATCCCAAGTGTTCCTGTGATCTAACAATGACTTCAGCTCATGGTAAACTGTGATTCTGCACATTGATAAGATGCTCCAGCTTTCAGGACATCTGCTTTCCCTATAAATTCAATTTTCTAGTGGATTTGCAAAGAATTTATTGGTTTTCAGTTTGTTCATACTTGTTGTGGGGACAAAAGTAATAACTTCCAAACTCCTTACTTATTGAAACAGAAAATTAAAATATTTCTCTTCAACCTCTTATCGGTGGACTCTGTTGAAGGTTTTAAAATTTATTTATTTATTTATTTATTATTATTATTATTTTTAATGTATCTTGTATAGTCTCACTGTGCAACTCAGACTCATAGAGATCCTCCTGTTTTTAGCCTCCCTGGCTCTGGGATTAGACGTACAGGTCACTACACCCAGTCTCTGTTGCCAGCTCAGCATGCTCTGGGGATCAGGCCAGCATGGCATGTGGTGCCAGGGATCTAACTCTGGTCCCTGCACTTGCCTACACAGATGCTTAGTCCACTGAGCTATCTTGCTGGCCCTTAAAGAAGTTTTATTTAATTAATTTATTTATTTGCAGTATCAGGGATTGAACTCAGAACTTTGTGTGTGCCAGGCAGGCACTAAGAAGTTTTAAATGTATACAAAAATAAATAGAAAGTACAGAGTTTATGCTCCCTCATTTTACAAACACTATTTCCTCTATTGTTAATATCCTCTATTGACACGGTACATGTGCTATAATTGATTAGCCAATATTAACACATAAATTTTCGGCTAAATTTTCTTAGGCTTCACTCTCGATGTGGTACATTTTTGGGTTTTGAAAAATGAAGAAGAGCATCTATTCATCATTATAGTGTTATATAAACTTGTTTCATTGTCCGAAACATCCCCTGTGCTCCAACTATTCATCTCTCTCTTCCCCCTCTCCCCTACCAACCACTGATCTGCTTAGTGTGTCCATTGTTTTGCCTTTTCTATAATGCAACACAGTTGGAACCATGCATGATGTGTTCTTCTCACGTTAGCTTATTTTACTTAGCAATGTGTATATAGGCCTCCTACGTGAATTTTTGTGTCTTGAAAGCTTATTTCTTTTTGGTGCTGAAAAGTACATTTCAAGGATGTATCTGTCATAGTTTATCTATTCGCCTACTATAGGACACTTTGGTTTATTCCAGTTTGGGTCAGTTATAAACACAGTTGCCATAAATATATGTGTACGAAATTGCATGTGGACATGCTTCCAGATCGACTGAATAAACAGTTGGGGGGTGTCACATTGTAGGAGTGTGTTTAGTTTTGTAAAAATCTACCAGACCTAAACTACCAGACTTTCCTCCAAACCATTTGTTATGGCTTATCTCTAGATGCCCCACCCCCATCCCTGCAAAGTCTTCCGTGCTCACAGGTGACTCAATCATGGGTGTATTATCCTCATCACTGGATTAGTCCACTGATGGATTTATAGCTGGATGTGATATTAGGAGGTGACATCTGGTAGGACAAGGTGACCGCTGAGGGCATGGCCTGGGAGTCTTCCTACTCCTTCGATCCTTCTCTGTTCCCTGCTGCCATGTCTTAAGCTCTTGCTGCCTTGCCTTGGAGTCAGCCAACTAGGAACTGAAACCTCTACAAACTATGAGCCAAAACAAACCTCTTCTCTTACTTGTGAGAGTTGGGTATTTTGTTACATCAATGAGAAAGTAACTATGACATCATTTTACATTTATCAGCAGTAAGGATTCTTAATGCTCCACATGTCACCTGCAATTAGCATTGTCTTTGCCTTTTTTTGTTACCAGGAGATGAACTCACAACCTCACACTTGCCAGGCAGGTGCTGTGCTGCTGAACTATCTCCCAGCCCTTTTGACTTCATTTTTAAAGTTATTTTTATGAGACATAGAATTCTAGTTTGACAATTTAATTTTTTTTCTTCCAGTGGTTTAAAAATGGTGTCCCATTATTTTCTGGCTTGCATAGATTCTGACACAAGATCTGTTGTTTGTCTTATCGTTGTTCTGTTCAGTGTTTCTTTTTTCCTTAAGACTTTCCCTTTATAATTATCTTTCAGAACTATGATTATGATCTGCAAAGACTTTGCGTAGCTTCTGAAGTTAGTGCCAGCAGGGCGTTGTTAACAGATCTTTTATAGAGGACAAGGAAGAAAAACATCTAACATAATTCCAGAATTTGGCTTTGATCAACTGGAAGGATAAAATACAATTTACAGACAAGGAGAAGAAGACAACTGTTACAGACTATAGGAGTCATTGTTTTGTTGAGGCTAGGAAGCCTCAAGTGGAGATGCGGTGTTGGTAGATGTGTGCACACTGATAAGGCCCAGAGACTAGGGCAGGGGCTGGATGGTGGACCAGGGAACAGGTGTGTGGGAAGAAAGGAGGCACAACCCTTTTGGCTCCTCCAGAAGCTGTCTTACACACAAAGACTGTGGCACGAGTGGCTTAGTAGAGGCATGGTTTCAGGAACCACCAGAAGGAGAATTGATGGGAGACATGAAGGGAGGCAGGTAAAGAGAAGGTCTTGTTCAGAAAGTGACCACCATGGGCAACCAGCGCTTAGCTCCACTAGAGAACTCTGGGAGCCAGCCAAGAATAGGCCCTTTTGAAATGCCAAGTCCAAGTGACAAGGCAGCTGGAGCACCTTTCTACCTGCTTCCATCACTCATTGGCTGCTGGACAGTCCTGGAGGCCACTAAACCTCAGACACTTGGCTGCCTCACAGGGCCAGGAATCCTCAAGTGGAGATGAGATACTGGCAGATATGCCCACACTGATGAGGTGCAGAGGACTTGGGCAGGGACTGTTTGGTGGACCAGGGGACAGTCACTAGCTGAAAGTGGCTGAAAGTTAAGAGAGAAAGAGAACTCTGGCCATACCTCCTATTGGCTGGCTGTTTACCTGGGATCTTCTCCACCACCTGCTTTTTACCTTGGTGGGATAGGACAGCTCTGCAGAGATATCCATGGCAGACAAGGGAGACCAGCTCTGTGGGCTCCCAAGGAAGGCTCATGTGCAGAGAGTAGTTTACATTCCCTTACACTCCATACTCCCCCACACCTGTAAATTGGCATCATTTAAACCTGGATTTCATAAAAGAAACTCAGTTTAGAAGCTGCAGTGACTTATGTAAGCTCACACAGCAAGGAAGTGGGGGCCTGGATTTAAATTCAGTCTGGCTAATCCCCTGGGCTGCTTCCCACTCAGGAACCCAACATCCAAGCTTCCACTGTCCAGAAATGAGTGTCAGAAAGGCCGCAGCTCCTATTCATCACCATGTCTTATGAACTGAAAACAATGTTCTTGAGTCATTTCCATGAGGCTCTGGGGTTGGCTGTGTAAATATTTGGCCTCTGGGGCCAAGCTCCTCAGGGTGCTGACGTTAAACACACTCCATCAGGAAAAATGCAATTGGTTTCAGGAAGCCCCCAGAGTTGGGCACTCAGAGGGCGTCTGCTCAGGCTAATGTTTGACAACACAAAGCCCATTTTTCCTATGACTTTTTCTCATTTAAGACAAGAAGGATCACCCTCTGCTCGCCAACACACATACTCACCAGTCATTAATACACAGGCATTTGAAAACATTTGTGATCAGAAAGGTCTGTGTTTTCTCATTTCTTTAAAGAGTCAGAAAGGCTTGAGAGCAAGAGTAGGGCTGGGGATGGGGGCTGAGAGGTTGGAAGTGAGAGAAGGAGGAAGAGAAGAAAACAACTCGAGTCTTCCAACAGCACCTTTGCTAAGTGCATTCTGTCTATGATGGAATACTGCGTATACATCTAAAATCATCCCGTGGGTCCCCGGACACATGTCCACAACAAAGCAGGTCTCAGGGCAGGCCAAGCAGCACACTTCAGTGCTGTAAATCAAGGAAAGAACTTCATGCATAGAAACTGCAGTTTCGGGGGGCATTAACTTTATTTCATGATGTGATGCTCAGCACATGAGTCTCAGGGACTGCTGACATGAACGCATCAAACACTTGATACTTCAGGAAATAGGGATTTGTTCTCACAGGAATGGGGCTGGATGCCAGAAATCATCAAGGTGTCAGTTGGGTGCTTCCTGCCTCTTCTAGCTTCTGCAGGGAGCCAGTCCTTGGTAGTGCTGTACTTCATTCTCTACCTCTGCGGTCACATGACCGTGTGTGTGTGTGTGTGTGTGTGTGTGTGTGTGTGTGTGTCCTGCATCATCTCAACTAAACACATTTGCAATAGCCCAACTTCCAAATAAGGTACATCCTGAAGTGCTGGAAGGTGGAATCCAATGTAATGTTTTTGGAGGGACACGATCCAATCCGTGATACTCCATGATGAGAAAATGGCCACCTGTAGAGGATGGGTGAAGATGAAGGTACCCATGGCTTAGGCACTCTTTCTGGACAGTCACATGTTCCCTCTATCTCTGTGCTGTGACCCCCACGGTTGTTCTGTTCCCATTGCAGACAGCAGGAAGGTCCTAATGGGCCTCCTCAGCCAGGTCCCAGGAACCCCTCCCCAAGGACTTGTGCAATTCACAAATCTCAGTCAGTGGAGTCTCTAGGGGATGTCTGTTGCCTCCAAGGTCCCAGCCCTCCAGGTACAGCTTTCCAGCCCAGCCCAGCTTGCCATAGACAGTGTCACCTCCCTCATGGCATTGTCCAGGGTTCTGAGCTCAGGAAAGTCCTGTAACTTCCGCATCTTGAAACTGAGTCCTCCTTGTGTCCTCCATGTGCGTGTCTGCACATGGCCTCATTCAATGATGAAGAATTCTCTGGAGAATGAGACACATGGAATATCACATGAAGATGGCTCTTCCTACCCTTAGCACAAGCCACACATGCTGACCATATACATTCCCTGAAATCAGCTCCCCACCCACTCCCTGCCACTTTCTAGGTCAGCTCCATAAATAAGCCTCCTGGATGTCCCTAACTGGGCCCCATTTACCCTTCCAGCCCCTTCAGTGGGATCAGTGGTCCCTTGGGGACCTGTGTCTGATATCTATGAGAAAGGTCTGGCAGGGCCTCAGGAAATGAGACTGGGCCCAACTTCTAGGGCTACAGAGGGAGGGAGGGGCCCATCCCACTTGGCCCAGGGGCCTTGCTGAGCCTTCTAAAAACTGGGATTATGTGCTGCAAAGCTGGGATCACTCTTGCTCCCAGAAGGGAGCCCTGTGCTTGCAGGAATCGATCCTCTTCCAGGTCTCCAGCCTGCTGTGAGTTTGCTCTGAAGGAGAGGGCTGGGTGGGAAGCCAAGAAAGAAACTGCCTGGCACTTCTGAGCACAGGGGCCATCACAGGATGGAGACACATGCGGAAGGAATAACAGCTGTGATGCCTAACCCTCGATTCCTGAGTTGTCCACATTTTCTCTCTCAGGATCTTCTAGAGCTTCAATCTCCAGTCAAACCCACCAGAGCCCTGGGGAGCTGACACAGACCCCTGGAGTGGAGGTGAGAGTCCTGACCTTCATCCAGCAGCTGCCTTACCTGGTGCCTGGGAAGACTCAAATACCATTGTATGCCACGATACCCCAGCCCTGGCACCTGGAAGCCTAACTCAGCACCCCTTACCGTGTGACTTTCATGGGCTTGTCCCTAACCCCAACTCCTGACTGCTTATCCTCAGTCTCGCGAAGAAGTCATAGACCGTGAAGCCTGCCCAGGTATTTATTTTAGTTAGTAAAAATGCCTCAGACTTTGCCAAGAACCATTTGCCTTTAATTGGAAACTTTGGAGGCATTAAAAATGTGCTGAGGTTCAAGACATGTCTAAGGCTGTGCAGCCATCGATCACGCAAGCCAGGCTCTGGACCAGGTGGGACGAAGGCAACCTTTTAGCAAAACCACCTCTCTTAATGGAGTCATTTATAATTCTGTGATGCCGTGCAGCGTTTTTCTGCCAGAACTTTATGAACACCAGCCAGCATGGTGGAGAGCAGCTAACATCTGGTGACTGTAAATGAGGAACCCAGAAAAAACAAAACATGACATAAACAAAGGCATTGTGGGGAGGGGCAGCAGAGTCCTCTCCAAACTGTGGCCCACGTTCCCCAGCAATGTCTTGGAAGCTAGAGGAGAGGCGCCACCTGCAGCTCGCCCTAGAAATTCCATGCCACTAACCTCATCAACGGAAGACTCACTGGGCACCAGGCCAGACCAAGAAGCCTGCAAGACATGGCCAGGCCTGCCACCTCATCTCTAGAATGTTCTCAGCCTCAGATCCCACCCTGTGTGAGAACTCTGCTGCATTTCTGACTCCTAATGGAGACCTTCCACCCTCTTCTCATCTGTACTGGCTCGGCAGCTGCATAACAAATTACCCTAAAATGCAGTGATGAGATCAGTGAGCATCTCTTACCACAGGGTCTCTGTGAATCAGGAAGGCAAGGACAGTTTAGCTGTGTGGCTTGGTCTCTGGTCTATCCTGAGACTACAGTCTAGCCACCAGCCCTAGCCATGGTCTCCTCTGAAGGTATGACTGGGCTGGGCAGTCTGCTCTTGAGCTCATTCTAATCCTCTTGACCTAAAACCATAGGGACCTTTCTGTAATCCACCTGTGCAAACTTCAACAAAATGAGTCCCTCAAGAAAGTAGATTTGGGAGAGAAGGGTGGAGGTTTGAAAGCAATGTGCCGTCATCTTTGCTGTGTTCTGCTATGTGCTTGGTTGAATAAAGCCCCTAAAAAAGGGCCGGGGAGATAGCTCAGTAGAATAAATGCTTGCCTGGCAAGCACAAGGTCCTGAGTTCAATCCCCAGTTCCACCAAAAAAAGAAAGAAAAAGAAAGAAAAGAAAGGAAAAAAATCCCCAGCTCCTTTGAGGCTGGGGAGATGGCTCAGTAGAATAAGCACTTGCCTGGCAAGTGCAAGGACCTGAGTTTAATTCCCAGTTCTGCAAAAAAAGAAAAAGAAAAAAAAGCCCCTAAAAAGTCAAGTGTTTCCATCAGTTCTCGTCCTTTCAGCTAAGATCAAGTGTAAAAATTCAAGTGTTTCCAGGAACTCAGAATGTGAACTGATTTAGAAATAGGGTCTTTGGGGTCAGTGAGATAGCTCAGCAGACTAAAGTTCCTACCCAGGCGAGCTTAGGCAAGCACAGGCACAGAGGTTTGATCCCTAGCACCACATGCTGTGCCAGCCCTGCCCCCAGGGTGGGCTGAGCTGGGCACAAAGTCCTGGCCTAGTGGAGCATGCCTGTAATCCCAGCACTTGGGAAGCTGAAAACAGGAGGCTCACTAGGAGTCTGAGCTGCAGAGTAAGACCTTGTAACAACCAAATATATTTGAAAATGGGTGTTTTGTGGTTGTAATTAAGATGAGGTTAGGCTGGGTTAGGTTGAAGAAATCTAACCCAATCCTGTGCACCATAAGCCCAGACAGCAAACTGCAAAAGCATAGTGCTAGCAACTTAAAATAGTGTGTATGTGTGTGTGGGGGGGGGTGCTAACAGGATGGGGAATAAAATAACACTTAATGTGTGAAAAGTGTATTATAGGGAGAGATTACAGGTAAGTGCCTGGAGGTGGTCTCCGAGAACTGGCTGGCTTCCATGATCGTTGTATTTTGAGGTCTTGAATTGTAACGGTTGCCTAGCTACCTTGTGTCTTTAGGGCATTGCTATCCTCAGAGACTACATTCATTTTTTTTCTCCCTGGTCCTGCTCTCTTTGAGATTTTTCTCTGATTTGATACATTGGCAGGGGCCTCCCCAGTTAAGCTTCCCCACCTTCTGTGTTGCTTTGGGTACACAGAAATCCACTCCACATGCTTACCACACTCTTACAGAGGTGACAGAAACAATACTGGAGATCAAGTAGCAACGCCACTGTATAAGTGTCTCTCTATCCTGCCACACACATATTTACCTTTGAGCCAATCAGTAACCTCAATGGCTTCTTCAGGCAAATGCAGATTTAATTCATTGAAAGTTTCTAAGGTCCGGTGAGATAGCTCAGTGGACTAAGCACCTGCTTAGGCAAGTGCAGTGACTGAGATTTGATCCCCAACACCACCTGCCAAGCCAGCCCAGCCTCCAGGAGAATTGAGCTGGCCACCAAGAGTGGCCATGATGGCGAATGCCTGTAATCTCCATGCTGGAGAGGCTGAAAACAGGAGAATCACTACGAGTCTGAGCTGTACCAAATACGTAAAAAAAAAAAGAAAGAAAGAAAAGTTTCTAGTATTTCATTAGCTGGATAAAATGCAGACAAATGATATGTTCTTTTTTAAAAAAAAATGATAAATTCTTAAACTAAAGATTTCACTATTGCTAAATGGCATGGTCAGTTCCTTCCCCGTACCACTGTTCTCTAACACAACCTTCTTCCTCTTTGGGAGTTGCAGGTTTTGGAGATTTGGGCTTCCCCAAATCCTTATTAAGCTTTTGAGTGGTAATCTTTTGGGATTGTGATTTTGGAGATTTTTGACTTTAGAGATTTTGATATTTTGCCAAATAACACCCAGCTCATGATGCGCTGCTCAGAAGACATGATCACCAAGGGTTCAGGGCCAATGATTCAGTCCTATTAAGGCCCAAGAGCAGGCCACAGGCTGTCTCTTCCAAGGAGAATACTTACCAGCAGATGCTTTCAGGACCTTGCTCCAATGGCCTGATGACCAGAGCTGAAATTTGCCTACGACATCCAGCCAGACAGCATTCCTGTCAGCCACAGAGACTTCAGGCACCGCCGCATCTGCTGAACCATGTAGCCCAAGTGGCTGTTACAAGGTGTTCTTTTATTCTGGACTTCACTCAAATATAGCAGCCTTGGGGTCACTCAGCAAGTGGGCTGGAGTGCCACATTCAAATGAGAAATATGTAGTCTCCAAGGTCCAAGGAGGCCTACTAGTACATGCTTCTTTCTCGGTTGTAGGTGGGACCAGGTGCAGCAACCACCATGGGATGGAAAACAACACATCCTACACGGCATAACCCTAGAAATTTCACTGAAGCAGAAGACCCCTGGATTCTTGTCACATTTATTTTCCACCCTTTGAACTGCAAATCCTTATTAATATGATTAAAGTATCTGTAGCTCACATTTAGTAGGTGTGAGCAGCACAGTGTCATCATGTAATGGAGCTGTGTGCTGTACTATAGAAGACAAAGGTAGTCATGATCCCTTTGAACCAAACTGTAACACAGGGCCGGACAGTTGATGCACCCCAGGGCGAAGACAGTATGATTCATTGCTGTCCTGGCCAGCTAAAGACAAATCACTTCTGGTGGTCCTTACAGGCAAAGATATTTGCCACATTAACAGCTGTATGCCACCTACTAAGAAACAAAGTAACTTTCTCAACAATAAAAACATCTGGAACGGCAACTGCAGTTGGAATCACCACCTGGTTAAGCTTATAATTCATAGTTAATTCTCTATGATGCATCTACCTTCTGCCCAGGCCAAACAGGACAAGTGAAAATATAGTGGAAATGGCCACCCTTGTTTCTTTCAATTCTTTGATGATGGCACTAATCTCTGAAACCTCCCAAAGAATTGTTTCCTGTTTAATATTTTGCAGGAAGAGACAATTCTAATAGCTTCCACTTGGTCTTTCCATGCAACGTTAGAACTCTTATTTCATGAATCATGGGATAAATGTGGGGATTCTGCCAGTTTATGAGTATCTCTATGCACACCAAGCATTTTTGGAATTGGAGGATTGGCCACAGAATGAGTCTGGGAACCTACTGGAGCCACTGTAAGACAATGAATTAAAATTGCGAGTGTTTTAAGTCTCCTAGAATCACTCTCAATTCAGGGCTAGTGTACAAGAATCCCTCCTCATTCTGATTAACACTTTTTCCCCAATTCTCCTAATGACATTAGATTAGTTTTCCCTAATGCACTGTATACTGGTTGGGAAGGTTGAAAATACACTAAAGATATAATTTTTGTAGTGTGAAGGATGCCTACTAGACAAGAGCTGGCTGCCCTCCCTATCAAGGGGCTCTTGAGGAGTCTGTAAACTGCTCAAGCTTGGGAATTCATTGAGAATTGATGGCTCTCTTTTTTATGACTGAAGTTGGAGTTATGATATCTTGACCTACAATTTCTCTACTTGTATATATTAAGAATTTGGTTGATTTTCACTCACTTCACTTCCATGAATATCATAGAACATGTTCTACATACACAATAAGGCACTAGCCAATGCCATAAATCTTTGTAAAACAGGCTACTGTCATTTCTGTTTTCTACAAATCTAAATGTTTAATGTTTTCACCTATTTAGATAAAGTAGTATTTTTGGCTTTGGTCTCCTTGCCAAAATTCTCCAGATGTATTATTATTTTTTTGAGTGGAATTAGTTGATTTTATTTTACACTAGGTGGTAGGCACAAAGTAATCCTTCTTAATAAAGTTGACAATTAGCTTCACTCCAAACATTTTTATATTAATTTTACTGAAAAAGAAGTAGCAATGAGACAGTTTCAAAACAGGTTAGGAGGACAGTTATAATAATTAGTACATCGCATATTGTTGTCTTTGTAGTTGTTATTCATAGTACAAGATGCAGACATGATGGATGCCACTTGAGGATATAAGTGAAATAGACCAGACCCACATGTGTAAATATCGTATAGTCTCCCTAGAGAAAGAACTCAAAAGAAGAAATAAAAATTGAAAGGTATAACACAACTAAATGAAAAGCAATAATTTAAAGATTAAATAACAAAGACAGGGCAAGGAGAAAAGCTAGGAAACATGGCGGGAGCAAAACCATATATTTATATACCCAGATTTTTTAAACTAGAAGTTAATTGGTAGGATTCTCACCCTAACTAACTATATATGCTGATACCTGTGAACTAAGCAACTGCACTGAAGATAGCAATGTTTAATAGTAGGGTCATGCTTGGAATGTCTGTCATTTCGGTCTTCTAAAAACATACTGCTTCCAATGTCATATCAATTACTGCTATACTCCCTCTCAAGTAAATATTTTTTTTAAAAAGGTAATAAATGAAAAAAGAGACAAGAAAAAAAAGTCATAGGACTGTCCTGCTGCAATGTTGTATATGGTTAGATTTCAGAACATTTTTAATAATGCACATTAAAAAAAGTATGTATATCACAAATTGTTTTACCAGCTTGGAAAACAATGTTTAGAAAACAAAATCCAATGTAAAAAGAGTAAAACAACTACAATAGTACAGGTTTTTATGGCTCAGATTCTACAGTTTTCTTACTGTATCATCAATGTCAGAAATCTGCTCCTTCAGCCAGCTCCACTGCTCTGGAGTTAAAGAAATACTTTTTTTTTTTTTTGGAACCAGGGATTGAACTCAGGCTCTTGTGCTTTCTGGGGAAGTGCTTATTCCACTGAGCCATTTCCCTGGCCCCCAGAAATACTTTTTCTTCCTGGTTTCACTTCACATTCTGGATCCATCCAATATTCTCTAATATCAATTAGAACTTTCCCTTTAAAGTCCTGAATGCTGTTCTAATTTTTAAATTTTTTATCATATTCTGTAGGGATTTAAAGTTCAACATATCAATACTTGATGATAAATACCTGTTCCATGTTATCCCTAAGATGTTTGGTATTCAGACAGATAGTGAGGTTAA
>NW_004524888.1:1188057-1197663 GCF_000260255.1 Octodon degus | reverse complement strand
TTATTTTCATCTTCCATGTCTATAATTTTTCCACTTCAAGAATAATATATAAAGGTAATTATATGACATGTAACCTTTAGGGGTTGACTTTTCTTGGTTGATAGAATGCCTTAGAGCCATGGTGGCAAACCTATGGCATGCATGCTGCATTAGACACACAGGCCCCTCTGTCAGCATGGGAGTCAAGTCACCTCAGCATCGCCCCAGTAGCTGAGCATCCAGTAATGGCACCCAGAGGCCGTGCACATGCTCAGAAAAGAGTATAAGTGCTGGGTAATGAAGTGGCTGGACACAACTCACTTACTATGACTCAGCTGAACCTTTGTACAGTCAGTCAGTCTTGCTCCACAATTCAGACTGGCCTTGAACTCACTGTGTAGCTCAAGTTGGCCTTGAACTCATGGTGATCCCCGTGTCTCAGCCTCCCAAGTGCTGTGACTGCAGACATGCACCTCCATGCCAGACTAGGCTGTGAATGTTAACACTTTCATTTTTGTTAACACAAGATTTTAGCTTTGAGTTTTCTTATGAAAAAATTTAAATGTAACATCTAAGATTTAGCAAAATAAGACTGAAATTCTTTCAATGTTGTGCTGTCCCTCTAGTATATTTGAATCTGCAGCATCATATTGAGTTGCTTATGAAGAATTTATGAAAACAAGAGCAAGAATATACGTATTTGCTTGGACTAGCTATGATTTTAGCTGAAGCCCCACCATGTAGGAAATGCGCTCAGATTCCTTTTACAGAGCAAGCCAAAAGCTGCTGGTCAATGGAACATTGTCCCCTTGCACTGGTGGTAAGCAAATTCAAGAGGAACCCCAGCTAAGAATCACTGGTGTAGACTGTTGATTCAGGGAAAATCTAGTTCCTTAGTGATAACTAACAGTTAATAGTTATCTATTTGGGGCTTAGGGATAGATTTGTATTGGTTGCTTCATTTTTTAGATTTTGTGTTTTTGTAGACTTCAAGTCTTGAACACCAAAAAATGACAGAAGCAAAATAAAAGCAAGACTGAAAACAAATAGTGGAAGATCATTCCAAGAGGCCTGGACAGAGTCATGTAGTGTGACTAAACACAAGGGGAAACTGTTACATATTCTGTATAGTGAAGGTGTGGTGTGTCTCACACATCAAGTGTCAAATAGCGCTTTTACACCAACCACAAAAATTTTTCAGAACATGGTGAAGCTGAAGAAAATTGTTTCTGGAAGGAAAATTGAGGAAATATCATTCCTAGTACTGTAGTTTTTGCAACTATCTTTCTAAAACAAACACTTTCCCGCTGCCAGCTTTCAAGTTCCACTGTGCATAGCTATATATGGTAAGCGCTTCTCTGATGGAGATTTTCACTAAATTGACTGTCTTGTCTAGGAGTAATTCTCTTATTCATTATTTCCCAAACAAAGATAAAATTATGCAATGCATCTCTGAGAAGCCACTTAACAGAAATACCATTGAAGATTGAGCCCTGTGCTCCCATGCCTAGCAAGTGAGGTTAGCCGGTAGCTCGCCACTGACCTCAGAAGGCAGCCTGTTACTCCACGTACTTGCATGAAAGCACAGATATAAGTAATCATGCAAGCCCAGTGGTAATTTTGCATTATCTTTGGTGACATCATGAGAGGAGGGATGGCAAAACTGATGTCTTTGCCTGGAACAACACAAGGATAGGAGCTACAGTGCTATGATGGAGGCTTTTCTGTCACTTGAAATAAGATCAGAAAAAGTGGTTTCAATTACTAGTGACTGGGCACCTTGAACAGCAGAGGCAAAGTCTGGTTTTACATAATTCTTTATGAAGCAAAACATCCAGTCATTCAGTTTCATTTATTATACATCAAGAAGATTTTAGTGCCAGAGAAAGCAGGCAAAATGGAGACAATATTGTTGAAGATGTCACCAAAATGGCAAATTAAATCATGGCTTGTGCTGTTAATTTTTGACAGTTTCAAGCACTTCTTGATGAAGCTGAGTCACAGCATAATGGTTTATTTATGCATAGTAATGTCCGGCCGCTGAGCAGAGCATGAGTCCTGTAAAGATCTGTAGCCTGCTTGGATGAAATTAGGCTGTCTATGAATGAAAAAGGAAGGAAATATCTCCAGCTCACTGATATGTCCTGGCTTAAGGACCTCATGAGTTTTTTGTTTTGTGTTGTTTTGTTTACAGATTTTATACTGCTTTTCAATGCACTGAGCAAAAAACCTCAGGGTATAGGAAAAACAGCAGAAAGGATATTTTGTGATATTGAAATACTTGAGAGGAAACTACAGATTTTTGAACAACACTTTGAAAGTGGACAGCAGAAGCATTTTTTCCAAATCTAAAAATGCATTTAGAAAATTTAGACAATCCTACAAGCCATCACAAAATCTACAAGGAATTTTATAGCATTGTAGCAGTTGCAAAAGAGAATCTTAGTAATAGATTTTTTACAGTTGCATAAGACAGAGACAACCTTGGGTTTTCTTACTTTTCTAGATAAAGCCAAATTTTACTTTATTTTTCCTGCTTACATTGGTTAGATTTTGGTAACCTGGAAATGGAGATATTGGAATTTCAAGATAACTTTACCTGGAAAGAAATTTTATGACTTGCTTGCAACCCTTGAGAAGATAAAGGAGACAAACTGAAAGGATGACGAAGGATGGCACAGTT
The DNA here is from genome assembly GCF_000260255.1 of Octodon degus. Lineage (NCBI taxonomy): Eukaryota > Metazoa > Chordata > Mammalia > Rodentia > Octodontidae > Octodon > Octodon degus. The sequence goes on along the minus strand of NW_004524888.1, from coordinate 1,195,001 downwards.
GCTAGTTCTAAAAATTAAATCCTCGAAATATGGGATTCTCTGCCAAATAATTTCAAATAAAATGAAAGCACTTGGGATTGCTTCTCTTACTTTGTTTGGATCATCTTCTCCCTGTGAGCAGTTGTTTTCAGCTTTGAATTGTACCGAATATGATAAAGAAGCAGCCTAATAGATGACCTGAGTGTGGCATGTGCTGCTCTCAAACTAAGGAAGCATGAGCCAATTTGACAAATTATCAGCACACATGTGACAGCAAAATTACATTAATTATGCAAAACAGGCCAAATGCAAACTTTTAACCTTCAATAAAAAGCTTTTTGTGAATGTGTTTTTCTTTTAAAAGAAAAAAAGATACTAATGTCTGAGTTGCTTTTTCTAAACTAAAACTTCAGGGTGTTTTTTGGTTTTTGGTACCAGGAATCAAACTCAGGACCTTGTACTCGCCAGGCAGGTGCTGTGCCACTTAGCTGTATCTCTCACCCAGTGTTCAGGTTTAATTGCAGTGTTGGCACTTTGTGATAAATAAGTGGGTTTGGAGTCACAGTGTGGACACTTGTCTCCAAAAGGGTTCACCATCGCTGCCCTAGAAATTTATTAATTTGTTGGATATATTGACAGTCCATTTTTTTTTGTCTTGATGAGGATTATCTACATTGTACTACATGTGCTGGTTTGTTTAACCATGCATTTGTTGAAGGTCTCATAAAATAAGTAGGAAAGCCAGGTCTGGTGGTACACACCTGTTATCTCAGCACTCAGGGGCTAAAACAGGCAGATTGCCTTTCCCATCATTCTGGTCATCTTCTAGAAGTGCAGCTCTGGAAATGCTGAGTGTCATTAGCAAGTAGGATCAAAAATACAGTGAATGCTGCTGATGGTACCAGGAAAGACATGCTGGTAAAAACTTGATGGTGGAGAAGGGATGTGACAAGGCTGGCCAGGGGAGGAATCACAGCAGAGATGCTTGGAGAAGATTCACTGAAGTCACAAATACTCTGAAGTGGGGAGGACTTACACTCTGAAATGCAAATTAATCAAAAATATGATACAGGTTGATCAAACCAAATATCTGGATCAGTAGAAAGGGTTAAGCACTGGCAGGGTGGGTCCCCAACACTCCAGCCTGCCCACTTGTCCCAGTACAGCCCTCACTAGAGCAACCCAGACAGCCTGAACATCCAATCCAGCTGTGCTGCAGAGGCTGGAATCCCAGGACAGATGCTGCATATTCAGCTACGTGACAGGATGCAAACACAAAAATCAATATACCTAAAATGAACTCACTGAGAAAGAAATTAGAGAAACAAATCCATTCACAATAGCATCAAGAAAAAATAAATATCTAGGAATTAACTTAACCAAGAAAATTAAACACACACACACACACACACACACACACACGCACTGCAGTACTCTGAAAAAGGTTGAAGAGAACATCAGAAACTTAAAAGCTATCCCCCATTTCTGGATAAGCAGAACTAATATTGTCAAAATGACCATTCTTCCAAAACTAAGCTACAGATTTAACACAATCCTTGCCAAAATACCTACAGCATTCCTCACAGAGCTAGAGAAAACAGTCCTAAAATTCACTGGAGCCAGGAGTGACCCAATAGCCAAAGCAACGCTGGGCAATAAAAGCAAAACAGAAATCATCATGATCCTGACTTCAAGTTATATTACAAGACTACCCTGACAAAAACAGCGCATTACTGGCAAAAATACAGACATGGATGAATAGAACAGAATGGAGGATATAGAAAGAACTCCAGACACAGTTCACCACTTGACAAAGGAGCCACAAACATACCCTGAAGGAAAGATAGCCTCTTTAGCAAAAAAGATGCTGGAAAATCTGGCTTCCATATGCAGAAGACTACATCCAGATCCTATCTCTCACAAGGTACTGAACTAAAACCAAACTGAACCAAAAAGGTAAATATTAAAACAGGAACATTTAACCTCTTAGAAGGTAAATTTGTTAAAACACTTTAAGTCACTGGGGTAGGCAAGGACTTTCTGAGCAAATTCCAGTTGTACAAGAAATAAATGAGATCACAGGAAATTAAAAAGCTTCTGCACAGCAAAGGAAAGAATGAGCAGACAGAAGAGATAGCATACAGAATGGGAAGAAATGTCACCTATTCTTTAGACAGAGGACTAATATCCAGAATAAATGTAAAGAATAAAAAAAATTAGACCTCCAAAATAAGAACCCAATCAAAACTAGGCAACTGAAGGCCGGGGAGCTATCTCAGCAATCTAAGTGCCTGCCTGGCAAGCACAAGGACCCGGGTTCAATTTTTGGTACTCTATGCTTTGCAGTCCCCACCCAGGTCCCACTGAGCCAGCCACAGAGTCCCAGTTTGGTGGATCACTACAAGTCTGAGCTGCATAGCAAGACCCTGTACCAAATACGTACATTTTAAAAAATAGGCAACCAATATGAATAGACATGTCTCTGAAGAAGTGCAAGTGCCAACAAGCATAAAAATGTTTCACATCTCTGGCCATTAGAGATATACGAATTAGAACAACACTAAGGCTTCATCCTCTGCCAAAAAACAATGGCCACCATCAAGAAATCAAATAATAACAATTACTGGTGCAGCTATGGTGAAAAAGAAACCCTTCTACATTTTAGAAGGGATGTAAACTAGTACACTCATTATGGAAACCAGACATTTCTCAAAAAAACTAGAAATAGAAACTTCACTTGACTCAGCTAGTCCCCGTATAGGTATCTTCTCAGAAGAGCTAAAGACATTATACCACAGAGCTACATAAGTACCCATGTTTATGGCAGCACAAATCATAATAGCTAAATCTTGGACGCAGCCTATATATCTATCAACAAATGAGTCAAAGCAGCCTATGTGTCTATCAGTAGAAAACGTGGTATGTATACATGATGGAATACTACTCAGCTATAGAAAAAGATAAATTTGAGACATTTGTAGGAAACAAGATACACCTAAAAAACACAAAGTTAAGTGAAATAAATAAAACATGCTATATGATTCTCTCATCTGGGCAATTCAAAGTAAAACTGAAAAGCAAAATTAGATACTGATAACAGAAAACAGAGAGTTAGATCTCTTGCAAATGAAAAGAGAACCAAGAGCCCAAGGGTGGGAGAGGAGGGGCAGCGAACATAAAAAGATCCCTGTGTACATGATCCAATAACCCGCAGTGAAGGTGAGCTTCCTGCTGTATGTCAAAAACATGAATTAAAAGTAACAATGACGATGGTGATGAAAATGGGGAAAGAGGACACCAAGATGAGGGGAGAAAAGTGGATGAGGAAGGGGGGTGAAAAATAAAGGATCACTACACCTTTGCTACCTGCAGCCACTCCCTTAGGTTTATGTAAGCATCATCTACTTCAAACATGTACTGTTTTATAAAAAGAGCAAAAATTACAACGCGTCTTCATCCACTTTATTCACTGGATCTGCTGCTGTGTGACATCCGGCTCTTCCCCAAAGTCAAACTGTAAAAGGCAAACATTTTGAAATTGATCTAGGGCAATGAAACTCCCAATCAGAAAGACAGCTGGGGTGTGTTCATGTTCTCAAAAACTTAAGAACAACAGAGGTTAAGAGCAGAATGTATCTATTGAAGGAAAGAAAGCTTCTGTCCTAGAGAGGGACAGAAGGGGACCCAAGTGGGTTGCCAAGCGTCTCAGTTACTCTTCTCTAGTTGTTAGGACAAATACCTGACACCCAAGATGAAGGAAGGAAAGGTTTATTTAGCTCACAGTCAGTGGAGGTTTCGGTCCATACTCAGCTGGCTCCAAGGCAGAGCGGCACATGGCAGAGAGCAACTTTCATGAAGTGACAAAGAGCAGAGAGAGCAAAGGGAGGAGTAGCAGCAGCTCAGGCAGCCAGCTTCTCTTCCTTCCTTATATTGTAATGCAAATTACCTGCCCCAGGGCAGGTGCAGCATCCACAGGCACAGTAATGAATGGCCAACTCCAGAAGCTGCCCTATGACGCTTGAGGCTTTGGGGAACACCTATGTCCAAACATAACACCCAGGAACCTGTCTTTTCTAGGAACTTTTATAGAGTAAACTACGAGGTGAGGAGGGTCTAAGGCAGAAAACATGGGAATGCACACGTGAGGTAGGACAAAACTATAGTCAGCCAATACGATTACAAGTACAATTGCTCAGGTAAAATTGATTAAATCAGGAGCTAATGTGGAAGCAAGTTAGAAGTTGTGTAGCAAGGGGACATGAATACAAAACAGGTCCTTTTCTTGGAGGGTGTTGGGTTAATGACTTCCTGGCTTCCCCAAGGTGATAAAGACTGCTTTAGAATATCAATCTTGGATGCTTTCCTTTAGGGAGGTATACATTTGTTCAGTCTTTTGTCTTGAGGTCTGGCCCACAGTGTCAGTGTCTGTCTGTCCCAAAGTTGCAAGGCATCTTGTCTTCCATACTGTCTCCTTGAGAGCCTAGCCCTGTTGGCTGCCTATATTTCTATCTAACTCAGCTGCCTGCAACAGTATGATCTGGGACATTGCAATAACCATAGCAACTAGAGATACAAGAGGGGACATCCAGGCTACTCTGCTCATCCAGAGCTGTTTCAGTAAGTGGCGAGAATAATAGAATAAATGAGTGTGAAACTAGTGAGACTAGTTCGAGATAGGTTGATGGCAATGAATTTTTCACTGTAATAAGTTATTTTAAATTTAAATACTCAGTATACTGAGGTTTTTTTTAACTATACCTGGTATATACCATGATCATTTGTGATATGGTTTGAATTAACTGGGTTTTCTTGAGGGCATTAATTAGTTTCTTAAAAATGAGATATCTGGATTTAATATGAAGAAATCCGCTGTGTCAGAGCTCACCACTGATGGTACCACAGACCAGCAGTTAAGTCTTCAGGATTATGTGTTTGAGCAACATCACCCTATGCAGCCTGGCTCCGCCCCATGCAGGTGCAACACCTCAATAAATCACTTAGGCACCCTGAGCCTCCTTTGTTGTCTATGTCAATGACAACAGTCACAAGGTCAACCTCAAACAGAAGGCACAATGAAGCCAGTACCACACAACCAACAACAAAAAGATAAGAAAAAAAGAAAGTAAAAGTGAACATTATCAAAATTAAATAATTTTATGTACCAAATATATGCAGAAGAGTTTCTTTTTCACCATAGCCATACCAGTAATTGTTATTATTTGATTTCTTGATGCTGGTCATTCTTTCTGTCAGAGGATGAAGTCTTAGTGTTCCAATTTATAGTTCTCTAATGGCCAGAGACGTGAAACATTTTTTACATTTGTTGGTATTTGCACTTCTTCAGGAAAATGTCTATTCATATCAGTTGCCTATTCTTAATTGGATTTATTTATTTATAATGCATTTTTAGTACAGGGTCTACAGGGTCTCACTATACAGATTGGACTCATAGTAATCCTCCTGTTTTCAGCCTCCCAAGCACTGGGATTACAGGTGCGTGCCACCATGTCCAGTCTCAGTTGCAGTCTCAGGATGCCCCGGGTCCCTGCATCTGCCTAAGAAGGTGCTTTAATTCACTGAGCTATCTGGCTGGCCCTGATTTTTTTTTTGAGAGTTTAAAATTTTGAATTCTTTACATATTCTAGATATTAGTTCTCTGTCTAAAGAATAGCTGACATTTTTTTTTCCTATTCTGTATGCTGTCTCTTCAAGAATGTGAAAAGATAACTCCCCAGAACAGGAGAAAATATTTACAAATGATATAGCTGATTAGTCTAATAAGTAAAGAACTTCTAACTCAACACAGAGACAAGCATCCCAATTAAAAATGGGTAAGAGACTTGAATAGTCATGTCTCTGAAGATGTCACACTGGTCAGCAGACAGATGCAAAGAGACTCAACAGCTCTAGTCAAAAGCGAACTGTTGTACATTATAGCTTGTGTCTTGATGACCCCCAAAATTCTAATGCAGTCAGAGGTGGGGCTTTTTCAGAGGTGGTTGGATCTAGACTGTGAGATGCTGAGATGGAATCACAGGGCAACACTAGGCTCAAGGGCACTAGGATTTAGGGTGTGGGTGCTACCTGTCCTGAGTAGCCTGGATAAGATATAAGGCATAGAAAAAGCTGTGATCATCCCTTATTGCTTTGCTGCGATGCCCCTCTGCCTCACCATCCTGCCTTGGAGCTAGCCAATTATGGACTGAAACCTGTACAAACCATGAGCCAAAGCCAAATAAGCCTTTCATCTCTTAACTTTGGGAGTCAGGTATTTTGTCTCAGCAATGAGAGAAGGAGCACAGGGGAAGAGTGCCAGCAGGACACATGTTCTCCAAAGGCACAGTGGTGCCCTGCTCCACGTGGATCCCCTCCCCATAGCACATTTGGCTATGAGCATCAGTGGGTTAATTCACAGATGAATATAGCACCCCACGATCCAGTCACCTCTCGAAGAGTCTCTAAATCCAGTCAAGCTGGCAATGAAGCTTAATAATCACACATCCATAGTCAGGTGGCTTCATTACCTGTGAGTCATGTCCAGTGAACATGCAGTGGACTAAAGCTGGACAGCAGATATGAAGCAAACAGAGACAGGAAGGGCCAGGCTCCCAATATTCCTCACAGGCACACCCCCAAACACCTAAACTCCTTTCACTGGATTCCATCTTCTAAAGTTTCCACCACTTCCCACCAGCAAAATAGGCCAAAGCCTTCTACACACAAATCTTTACAGGACTCTTATGAAAACCATAACAGTGTTGGAGCAAAAGTCTATAGACAAATTCATGGCAGTATCATTCATAATAGCCAAGAAGTAGAAGTATCCCAAATATTCATTAATTAATGAATGGCTCCCTGCTACACTTTTTTTGGCCATAATTTTATTGATAAACAAATAGCAATGAGACAGTTTCAAATCAAATTGGTAGGACAGTTTCAATAATTAACACACTGCATACATTCTT